>NW_028318226.1:2130000-2430000 GCF_062004578.1 Staurois parvus
CGGTTCTGACTTGGTCGGTGCCACACCTATTTCCAAAGTAGTGCATGCACTACTTTTGGTGTGATTTGCATAGGCATCTGTGTTAGATGTCCATGCAAATTGCACCTCAAATTGGCATGTCACTCGACTTTGAAATCGTGCAGCTTCAATGTAAGTCGCACGATTTCATGTGGGGCTTGATATGACCGGGGTGTTAACGTTTTATTAAAGCGGGTGGTACACAGAAGTTCGCAATTGCATCACCTTAAACAATTTGCACATTTCTCTGGTTACCAGTGACATGAATGGGGTGCCCTGGTCTGTAAGGGCCTCCTTAGGGACCCCAACACAACTGACCACCATGAACAACTCTTAAGCTATGTTTTTAGCATTTGCAGTGCGCAAAGGAACTGCCTCAGGGTAACGGGTAGCATAATCCATAATTACAAGGATATATTGATTGCCTGGGCAGGCTTGGGCAGTGGACCCACAAGGTCCATGGCAATCCTCTCAAAGGGCACTTCAATAATGGGTAAGGGCACTAAAGGACTTCGCAAGTGGAGCAGGGGTGCTGAGATTTGACACAAAGGACAGGATTGACAAAAATTCTCAATGTCTTTCTGTACCCTGGGCCAGTAAAATCTGCGCACAACCCTTTCAGTGGTTTTCTACACCCCTAAATGACCTTCCAGCAAGTTCCAACACCACCCTTTTGTATGGCTTAGGGACCACCAACTGCTCAACTATTTCTTCATTCTTTTTGTATACATGATACAATAAACCTTCATTGTTGCTGAAATAAGGAAAACAGGGCCTGTCCCCTGGTTCGACAGGTACATCATTAATCATCACTATATTTTCCCATGCCCTGGTAGGGGTAGGATCTTTTCTCTGCTCGGTACTAAAGTTTTCCTTGTGTACCTTAAGGTTAGTATACTCTAGTGTAGCCTCAGGGTCAGCAGAAGGATGGCTACTTCCACTGGTTGTGGGGACTTCTTCAGGCTCCTCCAGTTCTCCCACCATTACTGAAAAAGGAAAACCTGGAGTCCCCTGAACCCACATTGTTAGCGTTGGCCAGGGGTTCCAACTCATTGGGTTTTTGGTCAACCTTCCCTCTCGGGAGTCCTTTCAAATGACAGCAAAAAGGCCTGCGGGTCATCATGTGCAGTCATCTTAGAAAGGAAGCGACCCACATGGATGGCTGTGGGCCTTTCTCCAACATCCTCACATTTGGCAGGTGACCACTGCACCAGCATCTGCACGACCTCAGTCAGGGTTTTTCTATCCGCTTCTGCAGCAGTGGCTAACTATTCAAACAGCCTCTGTGTTTGCACCTGTACAGCACTAATATGTTCGCAGAGCACCCTTGTTTGCTCCTGCGCAATAGCATTGTCTCGCTGTTGTGCAGCGTTTGCTTGCTGCTGTGCAGCGTTAGATAGCACCAACTGTTCGAGGATTTACTCCATGTTTTAGCCACTCTAGGTACTGGCCCTTTAATTAGCAGGTTCTTGCTATGAGTGCCCGCATCCTCCACCGTATGTGAGCTGGGGATAAGTAGCCGGGATATATGCTTCCTGGGGTAAGCAGTCTTTCAGGCACAGATACCAAATCCAGTGAGATTAGTGGCAAACAGTGAAGGTGTTTATTAGTGCTATTTACAAAATGATATACAAAGTCCTGTACAGTGTTTAACCAAAATAAAGAGGGCAAAAAAATATCAAACAAGAACCTAGCTGTCTCCCGGCTCTCAGTACACAGTAATGCAGGTCCTATCTACCAGACTGATCAAGCCTACTGTTTGTCAGCCACAGCTTGTTAGTTTCCACCAACCTTTCAGCTCTCCAGACAGGACTTGTCTGATCCCCAGGCCAAGAGCTCTGGCTACAGGTCCCAGGTGAATTTAATTGCTCCTGGAGAGAGGTAAACCCTGCACTGGACCTCATATCAGAAATCCCTGGTATAGGTATAGGGTATAGGTAAGGAAACTGGGAGATCTATGAACCCCGAACAGGACTTTCCTTCGGGATGCTCTGCTACAACCCCTTTTTCAAAACTTTTTTTCAAAACAGGTACTTGTGAAAAGAAAGATCCAATAGCATTCTATTCGAGTTACACTGGCTTTTACTTATGTGTTTTAGCAATGGGATTTAAAATTTTTTTATTCCACTCTTGTGTTTTGCTGCATGATTGGTTTCCCTGGTTTCTATTGACAATGACCCCTCCTGCAGTACCACAATCTCTGGCACACAACGACTGAAGAAAAGAGTGTTTATTTGGGCAAAATGCCCAACAAAACAAATAACAGTGACAACAACAGCGAAGAATTGCAAACAAAGGTCACATATCAATTGCACTAATAACAATTTGCAAACAGGGTATCAGTAACTGCTTCCCATCCAGCTTAATAGTTAGTCTGGCTGAAAAAAGACAAAAGTCCATCCAGTTACATACCGGCACATCACTGCATAGGAAGGGTGATATTTCAAGGTATCATTATTTTCAGCCAGCGATTCCAAAGCAGGTAAAAGTAATCTGAACAGGTATAGAGCCGTTGGATTACGTTTACAGGGGCAGAAGGGGGTCCCACCTCAGCCGCATTTACTGGGAGACCACACGATTGGGAAGCCTGGTAAGGATGTGACCAGTGGCATCCAGTTCTGGGCACACAGAGAGAGGAATTAATGTTCTTCCCACTGTGAGATATCAGAAATGCCAGAAAGAGACAAGGATTTAGTTACTTCCATTTTTGGGTCTTTGTTTATCTGGCCATTACCGGCCAGTGAAGCAGCCAATCAGGCCAATCTGTGTCTAATCTGATGCACCATCTCTCATGATTGTCATAGTATTATTATTACATCGCGTTTATATAGCGCCACAGGGTTTGCTCAGCGCTGTACAATAGAGGGGGGGGACAATACATGAAACAGTACAGCAACAACAAACAGCACACGAGGGGTTAGAGGGCCCTACTCTTTCGAGCTTACAATCTAGGAGGGAGGGGGTAGTGGTACAGGAGGAAGTGGCTGTGGGGGATGGAGTGGTAGGAGGAATGAAGGAGGACGGCTGTTAGGTAAGGGTGGGGTAGGCTTCCCTGAAGAGGTGGGTTTTCAGGGAGTGCCTGAAGATGAGGAGGGAAAGCGACAATCTGATGGATTGGGGTAGTGAGTTCCAGAGGATGGGGGAGGACCTGGAGAAGTCTTGCAGTCGTGCGTGGGAGGAGACCAGAGAGCAAGACAGAAGGAGGTCCTGTGAGGAGCGAAGGGTACAGGTAGGGTGGTACTTGGGAATCAGGTTGGTGAGGTAGTTAGGGGCAGTGTTGTGAATGGCTTTGTAGGCCAGGGTTAGCAGTTTGAATTTGATGCGTTGGGCAACCGGGAGCCAGTGGAGGGATAGGCAGAGGGGGGTGGCAGAGGTGGAGCGGTTGGTGAGGTGGATGAGTCTAGCCCAGGGGTGGGCAAACTTTTTGACTTGAGGGCCGCAATGGGTTCATATATTGGACCCGGGGGGCCGGACCAAAAGTAGATGAATGATGTGTATGTGTCATCCATAGTAAGTATAGTAATATTCCCCCATAGTAAGCATAGTAATTAATCCCCCATATAGTAATTCATCCCCCATAGTAATTCATCCCCCATATAGTAATTCATCCCCCATAGTAATTCATCCCCCATAGTAATTCATCCCCCATAGTAATTCATCCCCCATATAGTAATTCATCCCCCATAGTAATTCATCCCCCATATAGTAATTCATCCCCCATAGTAATTCGTCCCCCATAGTAATTCGTCCCCCATATAGTAATTCGTCCCCCATAGTAATTCATCCCCCATATAGCAATTCATCCCCCATATAGCAATTCATCCCCCATATAGTAATTCATCCCCCATATAGTAATTCATCCCCCATAGTAATTCATCCCCCATATAGTAATTCATCCCCCATAGTAATTCATCCCTCATAGTAATTCATCCCCCATATAGTAATTCATCCCCCATAGTAATTCATCCCCCATAGTAATTCATCCCCCATATAGTAATTCATCCCCCATAGTAATTCATCCTCCATATAGTAATTCATCCCCCCTATAGTAATTCATCCCCCCTATAGTAATTCATTCCCCATGTCCCCCCCGTGTCAATTCACTTACCTTTGCTCCGCGCGTTCCTCTTGTTCCCGCGCCGTTCGGTGTAGCATGAAAATCTGTCTCCTATGAGGATGTCCCCCTCGACGTATCTGCGCATGTGCCAGTTTCAGGCATTAGCAGCCGATCAGCGATCTCCGGCACATGCGCAGATACGTCGAGGGGGGACAGATCCTCATAGGAAACAGGGCGGACTGTGAGAGGAGCCTAGCGGGAGCCTAGCTCCGCGGGCCAGATTAAAAGGTCCGCCGGGCCGTATACGGCCCGCGGGCCGTAGTTTGCCCATTGCTGGTCTAGCCGCTGAGTTCAGGATGGTCTGAAGCGGGGAGAGCCTGCACTGGGGCAGGCCGGTGAGAAGGGAGTTGCAGTAGTCAAGGCGCGAGACAATCAGGGATTGCACGAATAGCTTAGTGGTGTCTGGGGTAAGGAAGGAGCGTATCTTGGCGATGTTGCAGAGGTGGAGCCTGCATGTGTTTGTAAGTGATTTGACATGAGGTTGGAAGGAAAGGTTTGAGTCCAAAGTGACGCCAAGGACTTTGGCTTGCTGGGCAGGATTGATGATGGTGTTGTTGGTAGTGATGAATAGGATGGGGCGTGGGCAGGGGGAAAGACGAGGTGCTCGGTTTTGGAGAGGTTAAGCTTGAGGAAATGGAGCAATATCCAGTCTGAGATGTCGTTTAGGAGGTGAGTGATGCGGGCGGAGACTGTGGGGGTGAGGTAAGGGGTGGAGAGGTAAATTTGAGTGTCATCAGCGTAGAGGTGATAGTTGAAGACGTGGGAGTGTATGAGTTTGCCAAGGGAGGAGGTGTAGATGGAGAAGAGAAGGGGTCCAAGGACAGAGCCTTGGGGGACCCCAACAGAGAGGGGGAGGGAAGGTGAGGTGTCACCATTGTGGGAAACGCTGAAGGAGTGTTGGGATAGATAGGAGGAGAACCAGGAGAGAGCGGTGTCTCTGATGCCAAGGGAGAGTAGTTTATTAAGGAGGAGGGGGTGGTCAACTGTGTCAGAGAGGTCCAGGAGAAGGAGAACAGAGTAGTCGCCTTTGGCGGTTAGTAGGTCGTTAGTGATTTTGAGGAGGGCGGTTTCGGTGGAGTGTTGGGGACGGAAGCCAGACTGTAGTGGGTCAAAGAGGTTGTTGTCAGTTAGGTGGGTGCTCAGGCGATCGTAGACTAAGCACTCAAGGAGCTTGGAAGTGAGTGGCAGCAGGGAGATGGGTCTGAGGTTGTTTGGGTCTGTGGGGTCCAGGGAGGGCTTTTTGAGTATGGGGGTGATGTGCGCATGCTTTATGGGGGAGGGGAATGCACCAGTAGAGAGGGAGAGATTGAAGATGTGGGTGAGGGAGCGGAGGAGGGGGGTGACCGGAGGAGATGAGAGGGGAAAGGGTCCAGGGGGCACGTAGTGAGGCGGGCTTCTGAGAAGACCCTAGTGACTTCCTCAGTGGTAGCAGGGATGAAAGAGTACAGTGCTGGGGGGGTTACGGTAAGCGGGGCCTTGGGTGTGGTGGGGGGCAGTGCAGTTGCGAGGTCAGGGGAGGGGAGAGATGAGGGGGTAATGGGGGGAGGCTAGGTGGGGAGGTAGATTGCGAGTTGACTATGTCCTTACGGATTGTGTCAATCTTGTTGTGAAAATGGGTGGCAATCTCATGGGTAGTGAGTGAGGTACTGAGTGGAGGAGGGGGGGGGGGCGAGCAGGGAGTTGAAGATGGACAAGAGTCGGCGAGGGCAGGTGGAGAGGGTGTTGATCAGGTTTACGAGGTAGGCCTGCTTGGCGGCGTGGAGGGAGGAGGTGTAAGTGAGCAAGGCAGATTTGTAGAGGGAGAACGCACGAGGGGACCTGGTTTTGCGCCATAGTCTCTCCAGCACACGACTGTGAAGTTTGAGGCGTTTAGTATGGTCATTCTGCCATGGTTGGAGCGGTCTAGGTTTGATGTTGCATGTGGTTAGGGGTGCCAGAGAGTCTAGGGCAGCTGACAGTGAGTCGTTGTATGTGGTGGTGGCTAGGTCAGGACATGACAGTGGAAGGATGCTGTCGTGTAGGCGGTCGGCAGCCGAGTGGAGGGGGGCCGGGTTCAGGTTGCGGAAATTGCGGCTGGTGATGGTTTGGCCCTTGAGGGGGGGAGTTAGGGGAAGGGGAGATAGAGAACGTGAGGAGGTGGTAGTCGGAGAGAGGGAAAGGGGTGTTAGTGAACTGGTTGAGGGTATAGAGGTGGGAGAAGACGAGGTCCAGGGTGTTCCCATCGATGTGGGTGGAGGATTGAGCGTACTGTGTGAGCGCGAAGGAGGAGGTTAGGTGGAGGAGTTGGGAAGTAGCCGGGTTGTTGTCGTTGATGGGGATATTGAAGTCCCCAAGGATGATGGTCGGTAGCTCAGAGGAGAGGAAGAAGGGAAGCCAGGCGGCGAAGTCATCCAGGAAGCTGGGTATGGATCCGGGAGGCCTGTATATAGTCATAGTACATTTAGGACACAAATCTGGGCATGCACAAACTAGTGCGGCTGCCAGTGTCCTTCTGATTTTCACTCTGATTTTAACATCTTGATTTGTGCAAGACACGTGTCCTTTTCTGTACAATTGCTTCAGATTCAGAAATGATACAATTGCATAGATCTTACATTTACATAGTTACATAGTTTGTCTGGCTGAAAAAAGACAAAAGTCCATCCAGTTCAACCATTAATAATAATAATAATAATAATAATAATAAAAAAGTTATAATCCTATACGCACAGGATATTCCCTGGATCAACTTTACCTATAAATGTTAGTATCCAGTTATATTCTGTGTATCTAAGAAAGAATCCAAGCCTTTTTTTTAAAGCAATCCACGGAGCTGGACAGAACCAACTCTTGAGAGAGTCTATTCCACATTTTCACAGCTCTCACTGTGAACAAACCTTTCCGTGTTTAGAGATTAAATTTCTTTTCCTCCAAATATAAAGAGTGCCCCCTTGTCCTCTGTGATGACCTCAGGGTGAATAACTCTACACCGAGTTCACTATATGAACCACTGATGTATGTTTAGGGCTCTTACTTAATCAGGCACTGGGCTAGTGCGCCTGCCAGTGTAATTTTGATCTCTACAGTGATCTTGACATTTTGGGCAAGACACTTTTGACAGATACCTATGGTTCAGCCATCACCACTGCCTTACATTGGTTGGTTTTGCTGATTAGCACACAGGACATTTTTTATATACAGGAACCTAATTTCTGAATCATCTGGCTGTTGCGGACCTGCGCTAAATTATTGTTTCAGTAATTATTATTTATTGTTTTTGTTTACTGTATTTGGATTATCTAGTCCTATGCTCATGCTTCTTTATTTCTAGATAATTTGACATGTGCCACAGACTTATACTTTTTTATTTTGATTATTTAGGGGGTTACACTAGAACTACCTTGCAGAACATTTTAACTTTAACTCTAACTTAACAGAGTATTTAAAGGACAGCTTTGGTTGATATTTTTTGAGATGTATATGTACATAGTTCATCAAGACAGAGATTGTGGTCTACAGCTTTGTGTTTAATGCCAGCAGACTCCAAATGCTTTATTACGGCCTTGAGTCAATAATTATTTTTTTTTGTTAACATTCAAAAAGATTTAAAGAAAAATATTTACTCCTCTATCTACTACAGATACTTTTATATCTGTAGGCCCCTTAAATCAGTTCATGTAAATCTTAATATAACAAAATTTATAACCATACACACATTATCAAGTCACGTTTCTTCTGTTAGTACATGTAAATAATGTTTTTTTATACTTCTTTCTTTTGCCAATCATAGTCCCTCTCAAACACTGTTGACTTTATATTGACTTAATCCATCTCTTACCTACCTCATTGTGACTCAGCACAAGCTACAATCTATATAAACTGGCAGTTTAGAGCCATTGTGTGGGTGACCGAAGCAAGTTTCAGTAGAGGACAGAATCAAACTGCAAAAAAGGACATTCACATTGCAACAAGTAAGTATTTCTTATACTTCTTTTCACTTTCTCTAGAGACATAGGGACTGACTTGTAGGAACTGGGGCACAGTGAAAGAATTTACCATTTCATTTTTAGGATGAATTTCAATGGACAGCAGTTCAGTTTAGATAACGATTTTTATTTCATTTTCTGTTGGCTCCTATAGCCATCTGTCAGCTTCTTCATTTTGAATTGTGTGTCTATAAAAGCAGAAAGGTAGCTGAAGAACCTAATGGGCACAATACAGTGCTCCATATGACTTCATCACCATCCTTTCCAAGGAAGGGAACAGAGAGCAGATGTAGAAGTACTTAGTGCAGAGAGGTGAACCCAACCAATATTTAAGACTAGGTGCTGGTGCATAACATTGATTATGGATCTACATAATGTCTAGTGCTGGACAGGCCAGGTCAGTAACATAAATGATAAAGGAGAAGTACCCTCAGCAGGTATGGGAGACCCACAGACAGATCACCCATTAAAAGCTGTAAATAAAGGAAAAATCTAGTTCCAGTAAATGGTGGCCATTATTAGGCTAAGGTAATAGTCATAGTATATCCAAAGAAAACCTACCAAAAGGATCTGGTATCAATGTTTATATGTGGACCTAATTTAGGTGGGACATGAAACATTCAAGGCTCTTCCAGCTGAGTGCCCACTATGGTAAATACAAATCCAAGTGCGATACAGCAATCCAACATGGGGCCTTTAAAAGCCTGTACCAGAAAGATAAGACACATGACTCTTACATATTATCAAGTAAGTTGTCCCACAATCTATAATACTAATGCATACCAAAAAGATATTACATCAGTGTTACTGCAAAAGACAGTGGGCCAACATACTGTCAATTGGCATCAGGTATCTGAGAACATTTACCCCCAAATGTCACATGCTATGGAGTGGCTATGATGTGTCCTAATTTCAATAAGTGCAGCCTAATCAAATAAAGAGCAAAAACAGACCAATGAACACAGGGGACTAACACAGAAATATTAACCACTTCCATACAGGGCACTTTTACCCCCTTCTTGCCAGGCCAATTTTTAGGTTTCAGCGCTCTCACACTTTGAATGACAATTGCACGGTCATACAACACTGTACCCAAACTAAAATTTTATCATTTTCTTCACACAACTAGAGCTTTCTTTTGGTGGTATTTAATCACCACTGGCGTTTTTATTTTTTGCAACATTAACAAAAAAAGACTGAAATTTTTGAAAAACAAACAAACACGTTTTTCTTTGTTTCTGTAATAAAAGTTTGCAAATAAATAATTGTTCTTCATAAATTTAGGCCAATATGTATTCTACTACATTTCTTTGGTGAAAAGAACCAAAATTAGTATTTATTACTTAGTCTGTAGGAAAGTTATAGAGTTCACAAACTATGGTATATATCTGAAAATTGATCAATCCTGAAGTACTGACAGCCAATCTAATTTGTTGAGGTCCAAGAATGTCAGAACAGTACAGATATCCCCCAAATGACTCCTTTTTGCAAAGTAGACAGTCCGACATATTTCATAACAGTCATGGCGAGTTTTTTGAAGTTGTAATTTTTTTTGTAAAATGAAGAAATTAAAAAATTATTTTCACAATTTTTTTTTAATATACTGACATCAGTGCAGTACAGCGTCATCATATAACAGCCATGTCGGTGATCAGGGACACTGACTGCTGATAGTACGGAAAAAAAATTAGATTTTTTTATTTAAATTATTTTTAATTTTTTATTAAATTTTTTTTTCTTTTTTTTAAGATTTTGTTTTCATATTTTACTATGACCAAAGTAGTATTAGGTTACCATAGTAACATTGTACTACTTTGAGAAAGTGATCAATATTATTATTATTTTTTTTTTTTTACACAATTTGCCCTGCGCAATGCACACTCTTATGGCATCCACCCGGAGGGGCCAGCTGTTCACACGGCCGCTATCTGGCAGCAACTGGTTAAGACAATATAGTACATGTATATCAAGATTAGGCATGAAAAGGTATATTATTTAAATACAGTCTGTCAGCCAGAGAACCAAAGTACTTAGTTAAATGACACAAAGTGTACAAGCCAGAGCAAATGTCCCACCAGAGCATTGGTCCACCATCCAGCCACAGCCTGAGTAGATAAACCTTTGCCAGCATTCTGCAAAGAAGGGCTCATTTAGGACCAAGATCTCTCTGTTAAGGTTTGACATGCCAGTTATTGAGTCAGACCTATAGCTCTGCAATCAGCAAAGTTCATGCTTCTTGATGACTGGAGATCTCAGACCTCTTCAGAGGGTTTTTCTCTACAGCATGCTGGCAGGAGACAGATGTTTCTACCCAGGTTGCAACTGTAGAGAGTTGTACAGAGTTAGTGTCAGGGACTGCGGGTCTCGCAGTGGCGCACAGGTCTGCACATACACAGATTGCCTAGGTGCACTAATGTGCAGGCACTAGGATCTGGGCGTCGGCAATTGCACCAATGACTGTGCAGGGTGCACTATTTAAACTGGCCAGACGGTGACTAGGCTGCCGTAAGGTCTAGTTCCTGTACCTGTGTTCTGAAGTGTGTTCCTGTTGCCGATCCTGCTTGTCCTGATTTGTGTTGACCTTCTCCTGCTCTGACCCCCGGCTCGCCCCTGACTACTCTCCTGCCTGTTGTATATTACTATTGGACCTCCCATTGCTGAACCTTGGCTCTTGACCTGGCTGCTCTCTGTCTACTGTTTGGTACCTACCTGCCTCCACCGTTACCGACCTGGCTAGTCTGACTACGCTCATTCCTGACTGTCATCCATCCATCCCGCTCGGGATCTGGACTTGTCAGCCTCTTCACAGCAGGCTCACCCCCGCGGCACGTACCCTCGGCGGGACCCCTCTACCACAGTTGGGTGCACTCAGGGGTCGCGACCTGGTTTCAGTCTCGCACCAAGTCCATCCCCACCATCAGGGGCTCTGGTGAAAAGGCAGACTGGGACTTAGACTCCGCGTCCTGGGGAATCCCATTCTGTGGATCATTAGAGATTCCGCTGGGCGGTGCCTGACAGTTAGTTTTGAGGAGGTATTTTGCTGATTAAAATGGGAACTTTAGTTTGACTCTAAGATCTTATTTTTAAACATATCTTAGTTGACCAAAGTAACCAATTAAAGTCCAATTCCAGCAAAATGTTTTATAAGATGTGAATAGAGTGGACCCTTGATTTTATTTGAATACCTGTCTGTAAATCAACTGAGGAGATGTTCATTCACTTTCTGTGTGTTCACCAGTGCAGACAATGAGAGCAATCTCAGTTTATAGTCACCTTGGGAAAGGGGTCCCAATGAGGCTCACTGAGATAATGGCTTCCCAATGAGGCTTTTTATAGTACCTCTGCTATCAAGCTACCATCTTTAGTGAAATGACCAATCAGGAATCTGTGTGGGGTGGTTCTACATTCCATTGAGCTATTCTTGATAGAAAGGATAAGGCAACAGAGCTCCACATCTACTTTGGTTGCCATCTTGGACAGGTCCACAAGGAACAACAATAATCCACTCTTTGTTTTATTTGGAGTGTGAGGTTTATTCTGAGACAGAGTTACAACCAGTGTTAAAAATCAATATTTAAGTGCCTATAAATATAACGTTCTGTTCTTTCCCCCTAGTGCCTGGATTTACAATTACCTACTTCCCAATCAGAGGTTAGTGATTTTTTTCATTATTGTTAATGAACTGCAATATGTTTAATTTTGCCAGCTCCTAATAAAACATAAAATAAATTAATCAATCCATCCTGCTACTTAGAAAAAAATACATCATCATTAACAACAATTATGCTGGGATTGGAGAATATCAGATACAAACATTTTTGTTGTGTGTAGCTGTAATCTGAAAAATGGACACTAAGCTTGATCCCTACCTGAGCATGAAACAGTTACCAGTTCCCCTTTTGGACTTTTGTCTTCCTTTTTAATTTTCAGGTATCTGTAATGAACTTCTAAACCTCTTTAACAGTTCACATTGTTCATAAGCAAAGAAGGAAACCTGCATCAGATTATTATTTTCTGTGTTTATCCTGCTGGGGAGATTCTTCTTCACTCACTGTCCTAAAGAGGCAACAGGAAATCAGCAAAAATATCCCTCAAATGAGATGAATTTCCATCTAAGATACACTATATTGCCAAAAGTATTGGGACACCTGCCTTTAAACACACATGAACTTTAATGGCATCCTAGTCTTAGTCTGTAGGGTTCAATATTTAGTACTTAGGAAATTTCATGGATGGACTTATTGCACAAGTGGCAACCTATCAAGGTACCACGCTTGGATTCACTGAGCTCCTGAGAGCAACCCATTCTTTCACAACTGTTTGTAGAAGCAGTCTGCATGCCTAGGGGCTTGATTTTATACACCTGTGTACCTGGAGGTGATTGCAACACCTGAATCCAATGATGTGGAGGGTGTCCCAATACTTTTGGCAATATAGTTTGTGTGTGTGTATATATATATATATATATATATATATATATATATATATATATATCGTGTTGTGAGAAAGTACTTGCCCCTTCCTATTTTTTTTCTGCTTATTTGTAGCCCCTAAATGATTCAGATCATCAAACACAATTTTATGTTACACAAAAATAACAAATACAAAATACAGGGTTTTTTTAATTATTTCATTTAATAAGGGAAAAAGCTGCCCAAATCTGCCTGGTGAAAAAGTAATTGTCCCTCCTCCCCTTGGTAAATCATGAATGAATTGTGATTGACCACATTTTTTTATAGTTAAATTTCATTTCCCACACCCAGACCTGATTACTGTCAGAACTGTTAAATCCCTTAAATGTCTGACAATGCGAAGCACACTAAACAATGTCAAAAAGCAACACATCATGAATTAAATAAATTGAATTTTGTATTTACTTGGGTTATCTTTGTGTAATGTTAAAATTTTTTTGATGATCTGAATCATTTAAGTGTGACAAATATGCAAAAAAAAAAATCAGCAAGGAAGCAAATGATTTTTCACAGAACTGTATATATATACACGTATATAGATATATATATATATATATATATTCCAAATCGCCTAAGTGTGAACAAGGCCAGGCTGTGAGAGAGATCCCTAGAGTAGTGTAGTAATACGGAAGGGTAAGAATAAGGAAAGAGATATGCAGTATACATCAGAAACTGCTACCAGCCAAGGGTAAGCTGAGAGCAGTAAAGAAGAAACCATCAATACTACTAACAATATAAATTTGTAGGAGATGAAAGGCAGTTTGGAATTTGAAACCAGATGATAGGCCTGCAAACTTTCAGAGGATATATTTTGACCAAATGAATATCACATAAGTGCATTTTTTTATGTATGATAGAAGAATGGTAGTGTTCAAAGGTAATCATTTTAATTTAGATGAGCCTTTGTCTCCTTTTATTGTTACACTACAATACACAGAGCAAGCAAACCTTGTGTGACATTTTAGTGTGACATTTAGGTAACATCATGTCAGGCTTTCATCTCTGCCCATTGTAGAGATTGCTGCTGGAGCTCACAGGAAGTGAGCTTCCCCCCTTACCATTTAAGCACAATGGAAAGCATTGTTTTACACTGTGCTGCTATAGAATCCTTCTTAGATGACTTGCTATAACTGAAAAGCAAGCAAGTATATTAGCAAAGGAATTGTTGAGCTTAAGCCTCAAGACATGTTCAATAACAGCCATGTTTGTTCGAATTTGGCAGCCATGTTTCTTAGTCTAGATCCCCCAGCCTTTTTGACTTCAGAAACACTAATGGCCAGGTCTGTCTATGAAGTGTGTGTTTTTTTTTTTGGGGGGGGGGGGGTACTCTATCTCTCGGTGATCTGATGTTTGACAGCTGTCAACTTGTGCCCTGTCAAAATGGGGGGAACCTCCAACTATGCAATACAGCACATTTTAATAGTTACTCTTACTGTACTTTACTCATTCTGTCACTTCCACTGCTGTTAACTTCCTGCTATAACAACAGTTATTGGCTAACAAAGAACATGTGACTTCCTCTGTTTTCAGAGTAACTGCATGTGTAAAACCATGATATGGTCAAAGTATTTTATTCAAAGGAAAATGTGTTCTTGAATAGATAGTAGTGACGGTTGATGTAATATTTGTGAAGTGCTGAGCAAACTGTTGGCGTTATATAAATCCTGCATTATAATAATAATATTAATAAAATATGCTTAGAAATGGAAAGTTCTTTACAGGTACAAGGCATATGGTGACACATGTATCATCTATCACTGTATTTAGAATAAAGCCCCATACATGCAGGCCAAAAATCAGCTAAAATCAGCTGGTACAGTAGATACCATCTGACGTTCGGCCTGTGTGTATAGGTCCTTATTTGACAGAAGCTGATCTCACAGCCGGCTTCTGTCAAACAAGCTTGCTGAAAAACCAGCATCTGATCAGAGAGTTCATCTCCATAGGTAGGGTGAGGGGACAGACAGCAAAATTAGCCCCTCACCACCATCCAACAGTTTTGGCTTGAGCTACTCTTCAATATGAAGAATAAATAAATTAATGAATTATCTGTGTCCCAGGACCTTTTTGCACTCAATATACTATCTTCCCATCCTTCAAATAGAAATTATTAATACTCCCAAATTGAGTGCACTTTTTGACTGAAGCTGGCCATATCCAGGTAGAAGGCTGTCAGAAAGTTTCCATTTTCATCAGATAAATTTTCATTAGAATGTTTGTTTGATTTTCTAATTATTAGTGGAATCAAATCGCCAGCTGTTTTAATGGTAGTGTTGCAGGAGCAGTTTTAATTTGGGAAACTCCATTCATAACAAAACTAAATCTTAAAAGCAAATGTTGAAGCACTTTCAAACATCACTTGTCAAGTCTCTGTTCTCTGTATCAAGTGTATGAGAAAAATATTGCCAGACAAAAATAGTATGGCCAAGCTAGTGGATTATTTAGGCACAGTGAGAGACCACACTAATATATAAAATTATCACAATAAATTCACATAAAAGAATCACAGGAAAAATATGTGAAACAAACAATACATACATAACCCATCGACACATCAAGGGGGGATAAAGAGAAAGTACATAGCTGATCCCTTGGCATATATGATATCTCACCTGTAACACAAATGTTGGTTGCAAGAATAAAGTTGAAAATTGGAAAAATGGTCAACGCATTTCGCCTATATATCTGGCTTCCTCAGGACCATAACTCCTATATGAGGACTTGCCTCTTCCTCAGAGACACTGGTGGTTCTGAGGAAGAGGCAAGTCCTCGAAATGTGTCAGCCTTTTTGTGGTGGTTTATGTAATAATTTATTCTAAGTACGTAGGGCGGTGTCAGCTCCCTTAAACAAAATATTGCAGTGCATCCAGCCGTTAAAATATGGCAAATATTTAAGAAACCAATAATTTGGACACCTTAATAATTTGATCACCACTTAATAATATACCTTGAGTTCTTTCACCAATATGATTTCATTACCATATACACAAAATTTGCCTTTTTGATAAATAAATACATTTATTTATGTACAAATATTTATATATATATTAATACAAACGCAAAGTACTGGTGATGAATATATTCGTACACACAATCAAAGATATAGTACGCTATCATCTACAGTATCATACAAGATATGGTTATCAGATAAGGGAAAACAACATTTTGAGAGGTTAGTTGTAATCTATAGTGCTTTAGATATTATTTCCAATTTCCCACGGCCATAGGGAATTAAGAAAGTATTTCTGATAATTAGCACCACAAAAACACTACACATCAGTTAGTATGCAGTATATAACCTCAGTACCAATACTCAAAAAGTTATAATTATAATTATACAGATAACCTTAATACATTCCTAACCACACAATAAAATGTTATAAATCTTAATAAGTTTCAATTATCAAAGCAAATTACAATATTTTGGCACAGTCTCACTACTCCCAGAATCTCGATTTTGAGGCCTCCCAGTGGGGTACAGTTTGGAAAAGATATGTTTCTGGGCAGTCAGGCACCAGAATTGAAATGAGCATCAGCGTCTCTGGCGAAATTCTTTTCCTTCAAATGGCCTTCAAAAACAAAATGCAGCTGGAAGTTCTCAGCAAAATGGCTGCAGGTAGCAAGTGAGTATAGTGCAGTATATAGTGGTAGTAGAGTAGTGAAGAAGTAGTTTCAGGAGTAGTTCAGAAGTGATCAAGAAGTGGTAGAAGTGATGATTCAGAAGTTTTCAGAAGTAGTTCATAGAAGTTTTTTAGAAGTTGTAGCAGTCTTAGAAGTTCTTAGAAGTTGTTAGACGTCGTCTTTCAATTTGAGGTGTTTGGCATTTTATACCATACAAGTCCTTTGTTCCGAAGGACTCCCAACAGGCTTGTTGATTGGACGGTTGAGAAGTTTGCGTACCTATAGAGGTTCCTGACCTGTCCACCGGGGACAGTCAGGTATCACAAATGAAC
This sequence comes from Staurois parvus, assembly GCF_062004578.1. Taxonomy (NCBI): domain Eukaryota; kingdom Metazoa; phylum Chordata; class Amphibia; order Anura; family Ranidae; genus Staurois; species Staurois parvus. The sequence goes on from NW_028318226.1 coordinate 2,146,526, forward strand.
TGGTGATTTTAATGATGATTCACCCTTTGATATAAACAGTATGTCTTTATGGATCAAATATATGGGTCCTAGTCAAGTATAAATGATTTCCCCACTAACTCTCAAATAAGGACCATAGAAATATGTGGATACATTTGGTTTCTCATTTTTCTGATATATGAACTGTATTGGGATAGCTGATTTCCTGTGGAAATATAGAACTTACCCAACTCACACCATCTTATATTTTATAACTTCATGATCTTCAGTTGAGGGGTATGCAGTACCCAACTTTATTGAATAGATTTTGGTGTGTGGGAACATACCTTTGATAATGTTTCTGTTTGGGTATATTCCACACTTCTTTTTCTTTTTTTTTTGTAATCTTAAATGACCCAAGTCTTTTTTTCTCATATGAGCTTGAGGGCACAGTTCAAGGATATATTACATAGAAAGCTTCTAGTTACTAGCACTATTGTGTGATAATTAGGGTAAACATCCAGTTGGAGTTTAGTGAGATGTTTGACTGGATTTTAACCACAGCTGATTGTGATAGTTCAGAGGTTTTGTTTGGTGATCACACACCTTCCAAGGTTTTGGGAGAATTCAAAACAATAAGGATTTAGTCCCAGGATTGTCACTCTGGTACTGTGTTTGATCACCTGCAGAAATTCAAATAGTGGTATTTTAGCCTCATTGTATCTTAAACAAGTCTCTTCCACTCATTGTTTTTTTGTAACTTCCTGGAAGGTCACTTAAAATCAACCCATGACAGTCAGCTTAGAATTTCCTTTTTTCCATTTTTTTTAATAAACAGTCCAAAAGTCATCACATATTGGATGTCTTCACTCCCTATTGAGGACTGTCACTTACCGCGGTGTTGACCAAGTTGTTCTTTTATGACGTGCCTTTGACTTTGCTGTCGTTTGTAAGTACAACACCTACTTTTATTTCTTATTAAAAAATTTTTATGGTATTGCACTAGGCCCATGAGCCCTATGTTTGTTCTTTCCTCATTCAGTATATTTGGATTTCCCCGGTCCATTGAGGGCTGCAAGGTGTGCATGTTCCAGGACATTCTTGATGTGCTTGTAGCCTGTATCGAGTCCATCCCCAAGCACAGGAGCATTTGTGTTTGCTGGTTCTTTATAAAAAAAATCATCAATGCACATCAAAAGCACAGATACAATTAGACACAGCTTGATATTAAACATATCTCACAACATATCAGAGAAAAGATGATATTGAAGTCAGTGTGATAGCTAACCCACAATATTAAACACATTATAGAAAGGGTTTATAGCTAAAGGTTTCGTTTAAACCAGGGAGTGTGGTAGCTTTTAGACAATATATCCAGAGCACTTCTTGCAGCAGGATATATTTGTCAAAGTTACCTCCTCTTCGATTTTCTTTTATACATTCCAATGCAACAAACCTCACTAGGTCAGTATTTTTTATGGCACAGTCCTACATGTCTACCTATTGGAGTAGATAGTAAGTTGTTATTGGTGTAATAAATATGATATTTAATCCTTCGCCAAAATTGGCGCTTGGTCTTGCCCACATAAAATGCTCCGCATTGACAGAGGAGGATGTAAACAATACCAATAGTTTGACAATCCACATAATGTCTGATAGAATAAAGTTGACCATTAGGCAAGTACAGTGACTGATTTTCATAAATCCAATTACAACAATTGCATTTGCCACATTTCCACGTACCACATACCTGATGGTCCTGTTTAGGTCCTACCTGTTCAAAATGACTCCTAGTGATTCTATCTGTAAGGGACCGCCTGGCGGTACCACTAGCACTCCACTGAATAGGCGTCCCCAGCACACGGAATCTAAGTCCCAGGGTGCTTGTTCACCAGGGCCCCTGATGGTGGGGATGGACTTGGAGCCCCCCGAGACCAGGTCGTGGCTACTGGGTACGTCCGCCAGTGGTAGTGGTATGCGCCAAGGGCTCCCACGGGAAAGAGTCTGATATGAGGAGGTCAGAAGACCCCACTGCGAGGGATGAGCGGATGGATGGATGAGCAAGGTCAGATGGGCCGGGTCGGTAACAGAGAGGACGGTAAGGTACAAGGCAGCGGGCAGAGAATGGTCGGGTCACACGCCAGGTCAGCAACAGCAGGTCAAATCCAATTGGGGGCATCCAGGAGAGAGGTCAGGCAAAGCAAGGGTCAGGACAGGAGAAAATAGCAAGGTCAGGTACAATCCGGGTCAATAACTTACAGGGCACAGGTTCGCAGAATCACAGGATGCAGGAAAGACCAGAAGGCACTGAATGACAGCTCAGGGCCATTTAAATATCCCGCCCTGCGCTGCCATTGGTGCCCAGCGGGCGGCCGCGGCTTCTACTGCGCATGCGCGAACTCGAACGCCACGGCCGGCCCGGACCTAGTGCCCGTGTCCCTGCACAGGGCGGTGCACTGCGCCTGCGCCGGGACCATCGCGGCGGGGATCGAGGAGATCCCTGACATTGCCCTCCCCCTACGGGCAACCTCCGGATGCCCACCCGATCTCTCCACCACGGGTGATCGCGAAAAAACCTCCGAACAAGTCTGGGTGCATGGACATTATGGGCTGGTTCCCAAGAATTGTCCTCAGGGCCATAGCCCTTCCATTTGATAAGGAATTGGGTATGCCCCCCCCCTCCTTCGGCACTTCAGGATTGTTTCTACCTCAAATTCTTCTTCTCCCTCAACCGTTATGGCCTCCGGGGTCTAGATTCTCGTTCAGGGAAGGCATCTGGGATCACTGGCTTCAGCAGGGACACATGGAAGACTGGGTGGATCTTGAGTGTGTCAGGAAGGACGAGTTCGTAGGCAACTTCGTTGACCATCCGCTTAATGCAAAAAGGGCCTATAAATTTGGGTCCCAATTTCTTTGAGGGGCAAAGCATCTTTAAATTGGATGTTGCTAACCAAACCTTCTCCCCAGGCCGCAACACCAGATCTCCCCTCCGTTTCCTGTTGAATGCCTTCTTGTAGTCTTCCTGGGCCCGACTGATGGCCTCTTGAAGTTTCTTGTTGTTCGTGGAGAAAAATGTTACCACATCTTGCGTTGCTGGAACTGGGCATTCCGAGACCAAATCCGGGAGGAAGACGGGGTGAAAACCATAGTTGGCAAAGAACGGGGACTGCCCCATTGCTGAATGGCAAGCGTTGTTGTACGCAAATTCCGCTAGGGTTAGAAGTGGCATCCAGTCATCTTGAGTAAATGATGTGTAGCATCGCAAGTATTGCTCCAGGGTCTGGTTGGTCCTTTCGGTTTGTCCGTTAGTTTGAGGGTGGAACGCAGAGGAGAGGGACAATTTGATGTCCAGGGCTTTGCACAGTGCTCTCCAAAATCTTGACGTAAACTGGACCCCCCGGTCCGAGACAATGTCTTCGGGGACCCCATGCAGCCTTACCACCTCACGAATGAAGACTCGCGCAGTCTCGGCTGCCGAGGGGGTTTTCTTCAACGGAATGAAGTGGGCCATTTTGGATAAGCGGTCCACGACCACAAGGATTGCCGTGTGATCTAGTGATGGCGGAAGCTCGACTATAAAGTCTAGCGAGATCTTTTGCCAAGGTCGTTCAGGAATCGGTAAGGATCGCAGCAGACCCCAAACTCTGTTCCTTGATGGCTTGTTCTTCTGGCATGTGATACAGGATCTTACATAGCCCTTACAATCTTTAGCCATGTCCGGCCACCAGAAGGAGCGTCGGAGAAGTTCCAGGGTCTTTTCTGGGCCAAAGTGCCCCGCCATCGGGTGGTCATGGTAATGCCCCAAGACCAAGGTTCGGGCTTCCTCCGGCACCACAATCCGATCTTCCCTCCATAGGAGTCCTCCCTTGTTCTGGAGGGGCCCTCCGACTGGGGTAGAGACGGTTGTGGACGCCTCCATTATCCTGGAACGAAGGTCCGACTGAAGAGCCAAGAAGTTAACCGAGGACAGGATAGTGTCGGGCACTGGTATCTCCTTGGTGTCCTCGTACATACGTGATAACGCATCCGGCTTTGTGTTCTTTGATCCAGGCCGGTACGTAATGTGGAAGTTAAATCTCGAAAAGAACAATGCCCATCTTGCCTGTCGTGGGCATAGACGCTTGGCGGTCCTCAGATATTCCAGGTTTTTGTGGTCAGTAAATATCAGGATGGGGTGCACGGCGCCTTCCAGCAGGTACCTCCATTCCTCTAACGCCGTTTTGATCGCCAGTAGTTCTCGATCACCGATATCATAGTTCTTCTCTGCCGGGGTAAGCTTCCGTGAGAAAAATGCTACAGGATGGAGCAATTCCTTGGTGCCTTTCCGCTGGGAAAGAATGGAACCTACAGCATTCTCCGATGCATCCACCTCTAAGATGTAGGGCAGGGCGGCGTCTGGGTGACCCAAAATGGGTGCCGAGGTGAACAGCTTCTTCAAGGCTTCAAAAGCTTCCTGAGCCTCTGGTGTCCATCTGAACCGAGTTCCAAGCTTGGTTAGCTGAGTAATGGGGGAGACCAGACCTGAGAAGTTCTTAATGAACTTCCGGTAAAAGTTTGCAAAACCAATAAATCGTTGGACGCCTTTCCTGTCCATGGGTTCAGGCCAATCCAGTATTGCAGCGACTTTCTGAGGGTCCATCGTGACCCCCGCGGTGGAGATAATCAGGCCCAAGAAAGTCATGCTGGATTGTTCGAAGCAACATTTCTCTGCCTTGGCGTACAACCCATGCTGCCGCAATCGCCCCAATACCTTTGCTACATGTATTCTGTGTTCCCCCAAAGAAGGGGAGAAAATCAAAATGTCGTCTAAATAGACGATAACAAAGACATCCAGGAAGTCCCTAAAAATATCATTCACAAAGTGTTGAAAAGTGGTCGGAGCATTGCACAACCCGAACGGCATGACCGAATATTCAAAGTGGCCGAAGCGGGTGCGGAATGCCGTCTTCGACTCATCCCCCTCCCTTATGCGAACCAAGTTGTACGCTCCCCTCAAATCCAGCTTTGTAAAAACCACTGCTGCTTTTAAACTTTGGAATAACTCCGGCACTAATGGCAGTGGGTAACGGTTTTTTATTGTGACCCTGTTCAACTCCCGGTAATCGATACACGGCCTTAAGGTTTTGTCCTTTTTCTCAACAAAGAAAATTCCCGCCCCTGCCGGAGAAGTGGAGGGGCGGATGAACCCCTTCTGGAGGCTGTCCTCGATATATTCCTTCAGGGCCCCCAATTCGAGTTCCAAAAGGGGGAAGATTCGCCCAAAAGGAATCTCTGAGCCGGGTAACAGGTCAACGGGACAGTCATATGGGCGGTGGGGGGGTAGAGTATCGGCTCCCCGTTTGCTGAACACATCAAAAAACTCATGGTAGGCTGCAGGGATTACTTGTTTTAACTCGGCATCCCCCTCAGAGCACAGGAGGAATTAAGGGACCCCCAGGCCCGAAGTGCGGCAGTGTACCCGACAGTATGGGGAAGGGAACGAGATTACTCCGGTCTCCCAGTCAATTTGGGGGTTATGGGCCCGTAACCATGGGAGCCCCAAAATGACTGGGAAAAGGGGTGAAGCTATAGCATCCAGGTGGAGGAGTTCCTGGTGCTGGCTGGCAATGACAGTGGTGATGGAGGGGGTTTCCTGGTTCACTACCCCCGATTTTATCCGGGAACCGTCGGCCAAAAATATATTGAACCCTTTCTGTTTTAATTGGAGGGGAATACCCTGCTGGTGAGCAAAATTAATGTCCAAGAAGCAGCTGCATGCCCCCGAATCAACTATGGCCGTCACCTCCACAGTCCTTTCTGCAAGCTGAAAGGAAAGGGGCACCACTAAGTATTGGGATGGACTAACATTGCCAATGGACAAGGAGGAAGAAAAGGTGCACTTACTCAGTTTCTGCGGGCAGGATCGTACCATATGACCAGCTTCACCACAGTAGAGGCACAGGTTCTGGGATCGTCTGAGCTGGTGTTCCTCTGGGGATAGTTTAGGCCGTGCCAGGCCGAGTTGCATAGGTTCAGGGATATCTCCAGGTGGCCGGTTCTGGATGCTTGGCCTAGATGCTTGGCTGGGACCTTGAAATGACCCCCAGGGATTTCCATGACCCTGACCGGACCTCTCAAACCTGCGTTCCCGAAGTCTACGGTCAATCTTAATGGTCAGCGCAATTAAGTCCTCTAAAGTCTCAGGCACCTCCACCCGGGCGAGCTCATCTTTCAGGCCTTCTGATAGGCCTATACGGAACTGATGCAGAAGTGCAAACTCGTTCCAGCGTGTGTCCCCCATCCAGCGCCTAAACTCAGATGCGTACTCCTCCGCCGCTCGACGGCCTTGCCGGAGCGTGTACAAAGTAGCTTCAGCAGAAGCTGCCCACTGTGGGTCGTCGTATAGGATGGCCATTGCATCAAAAAAATTGTCAACCGAACTTAGGTGAGGGTCATTTTTTCCCCGAAGTCGGTGGGCCCAGTCTTGGGGTTCACCCTGCAGGAGGGAGATGACGAACCCCACCTTCATGTTTTCAGTCACAAAGGTCCGTGGTTGTAATTCAAAATAGAGAAGGCAGGACTCACAGAACTACCTAAAGCGTGTGCGGTCCCCGTGGAAATGTTCTGGTAAGGGTACTCGGGGTTCGGCCGCCGGGAGTGGTGCGGGAGCCCCAGAAGCTGGCCCAGGGGCTGCTATGGCTGGGGGTGCGGGGACCGCGGCCTGTGGGGCAGGAACGGATATAGTGCAGGCCTGGAACTGGTTCTCAATGTGCAGACATCTGTCCTGCAGGGCCGATACGGCCTGTGTCAAATTAGACAGGTGCCTGCAGATCTCCTCAAGCGGAGAGGGCCCTCCTCTAGACTCAGTCATGGCCTACTGGTACTGTAAGGGACCGCCCGGCGGTACCACTAGCACTCCACTGAATAGGCGTCCCCAGCACACGGAATGTAAGTCCCAGGGTGCTTGTTCACCAGGGCCCCTGATGGTGGGGATGGACTTGGAGCCCCCCGAGACTAGGTCGTGGCTACTGGGTACGTCCGCCAGTGGTAGTGGTATGCGCCAAGGGCTCCCACGGGAAAGAGTCTGATATGAGGAGGTCAGAAGACCCCACTGCGAGGGATGGGCGGATGGATGGATGGATTAGCAAGGTCAGACGGGCCGGGTCGGTAACAGAGAGGACGGTAAGGTACAAGGCAGCGGGCAGAGAATGGTCGGGTCACACACCAGGTCAGCAACAGCAGGTCAAATCCAATAGGGGGCATCCAGGAGAGAGGTCAGGCAAAGCAAGGGTCAGGACAGGAGAAAATAGCAAGGTCAGGTACAATCCGGGTCAATAACTTACAGGGCACAGGTTCGCAGAATCACAGGATGCAGGAAAGACCAGAAGGCACTGAATGACAGCTCAGGGCCATTTAAATATCCCGCCCTGCGCTGCCATTGGTGCCAAGCGGGCGGCCGCGGCTTCTACTGCGCATGCGCGAACTCGAACGCCGCGGCCGGCCCGGACCTAGTGCCCGTGTCCCTGCACAGGGCGGTGCACTGCGCCTGCGCCGGGACCATCGCGGCGGGGATCGAGGAGATCCCTGACACTACCACTAATGGACCGGGCTCTCTTATAAGTAATTTCAGGATAATCATTAACATATTTTTTGAGGATAGTATCATTAGTTAGTAAGTACCCGTGCTGTTAAAGAATCTGGCGTATTAAATGGGGTGATTAGTTGAACTGTGTTCAAATTAGACTGTGTCTTTTTATGGAACAAAATTTCCTCCTTGGAAGATCCATACACCTTATTATATGCCTTCCAAAGTATAGTACATGAATAGCCTCATAGCAGCCTATCACAAAGTGCTACTGCCTCTTTTTTGAAATCCTGATCATTCAAACAAATACGTCGGAGTCTCAGGTATTGACTATAAGGTATACTGCCTTTGTGTGGCCTCGGATGGAAACGGTCTGTATTCAGGATAGTATTTCCTGCTGTTGATTTGCGATATGGGGTGGTACCAATGGTACCATCATCCAGCATCATGATTTGAGTATCCAATAAATAGAGGGATTTATCACTGATATGAGAAGTAGACTTCAAATTGAAGTCATTTGTACCTAATATAGATATAAATTCAGAGAACTCCTGAGTGGATCCCACCCACGGAATGATAACATCATCTATGTAGCGAAGCCACAATATATGGCCAAAATTTACTGAACTCCTCATCCGAGAGCACCATCTGTTCCCACCCCCCGGGTACAGGTTTCCATACGATGGGGCACAACATGTCCCCATCACCACGCCCTGCACCTGGAGGTAGTGGGAACCATCAAACATAAAAACATTCCTGGTTAGAATGTGTTCCAATAGAGCAAGTATGAAATCACTATATACACGTGCTTCCTGAGGTCTCTCACTAAGGAAACATTTGATCACCAAGAGGCCTTTAGAATGAGGTATACTACTATATAGAGCTTCTATATCAATTGCCGATAATTTTGTATTAGGGGGCACCTGCATCCCTTCCAGGTGCTTAAGTAGATCGGGAGTATCTTGAATAGAGAATGGTACTGTTGTAACATGATGATGCAAATATGGATCAACTAGCGGACTAGCTAATTCAGTGTAAGATCCAATACCCGAAACTATATGTCTGCCTGGGGGATGATGTAAATTTATGTGTTTTTGGTAATGTATAAAACGTGGTTGTACGTGGAAATTTCACTAAGAAAGACTCATATACATCTTTAGTAATGGCCCCGTTATGATAGGCAGCCAGAAGAAGCTCCGAGAATTCACTCTGAAATCTGTGGGATAGATCACTAGGAATAGGTCTGTACCATTCATTATTATGGAAAATAGCTTAACACAATTGTCGATATTGGTTCTTATCCATGAGGACCACATTCCCACCTTTATCTGAAGGTTTAATAACAATGGAAAGATAATTACTCAAATCATGTAAAGCTATTTTTCTTTATTAAATGTACTAAGGAGATTTTTTGCATAAACCTTTACTCAAAAATGTTCTAGTCTATGGCCCGCTTAACTGTAAGCAATCAATAATAAACAATGTAAATGCAAAGTTATTTAAAAATGAACCCAGATACTTTCAGTAATTTTACTGTATATCATCCATTAATAAATTATCTGCAGCGGCCGGCTCCGGGATGGACGCGCTATAGACAGAGCTCCGTCCATCCGCCTGCACTGAAGCGGCCCACACCAGCCCTGGGGGAAAACAAGTATACACTTACCTAGCTGAAGTGTGCCCGCACCTCAGTAGACATGCCCCGCAGGAGGAAAACCCCGGGGCAACCAGGGAAATTAACCCAATTCTTCCCGGCCGTCATGCCGGGAATCCAAGATGGTGCCCACAATAATAAGCAGGGAGACAGCATCGGAAACTAGGAGGACTACAGGGCCCAGCAATTGGATTCCAGGCTGCAGCATTCGCTATACCCAGGGGACCCTGGTGAGTTGTCACCCCCAAGGTCCCCTACGACTAGCAGCCCAGCCAAGTCTTGGCCACGACTTGACCAGGACGCTGACCCCTCATACCAGGCCCTAAACCTCCCACCTCAGCCACCTCATACAGCCCTGCCTGACATAGACGCATTTCCTGTATCGGACCAGCCACTAACAGAAATATGCATGAAAAACATGCTTGCGTCACTACGACAAACCCTGCACAACGACATCTCCGCATCACTAAACCAAATTACTAACATGGTACAACGACAAGAACACAGAATACGTCACATTGAAACTAATATGGGAGACATAATAATGGCACATAATGATTTGATTGACACTCACGCGGATCACTCATCCGACATCGAACAAATCAACCTAAAATTAGCCGACTTGGAAGACCGATCACGCCGTAACAACATTAAATTCAGAGGGATCCCTGAATCAGTTACCAATGAGACATTACTACCTTACCTGCAGCAATTCATCAAACTCCTCATCCCATCACTCTCTGATTTAGAGCTTGCGATCGATCGAGCCCATCGACTACCTAAGCCCTCTTTCTGTCGGCATCTACTCCAAGAGACGTACTAGCCCGCATACATTTCTACCACATTAAGGAGAAAATTATGACGGCGACCAGAAACCCACCACCACTCCCGTCATCACACGTAAATCTCCGATTGTATGCAGATTTATCCAAAGCCACACTTCTCAGCAGGAAAAAAATGGTATCCATTACCAAAGCCTTAAGAAATCACGGCATAGCATACCAATGGGCTTTCCCCACAAAGCTAACAGTATGGCAACAAGGCAGGTTCTTTACTATCAAAACCCTGGAAGCAGGCCTAGACCTACTCAAAGCCTGGAACATCCTACCCGCAGACTCACAGGAAACTGCACCTAGCTCTATCCAAAACATGGAGGCATCAAACTGGCAACGTAGCACACTCCGTGCTCAGGCACTCCTATACCTTCTCCCAGAGGCCACTCTTCAATATACAAATTTCTGGCGATTGGCCTAGACCCGATGAAGTTCGCTCTACACGTTTACAGATGGCATGACCCCTCAGGCGGTCAAAGCCCGTTCAAACCCCCCAGTTTTGAAGTAGCAATGCAAGCTACTCGGTTTACTTGCATTTTACGCAAGTGTTTTTTTATTGTTCTTTGCATCCCCACCTTTCTTCCACCACGGCACCACCAGCTATCCACCTATACTCCAAGATCTGAAAACCTTGAATCTATATGGAATACGCATCCTACCTCTCCAATCGAGCCTAATCCATACTGCAGCTATACTACTACTTTCCTTTTCAGAGAGACGCTTACTGAGCCACGATTTTATCAAATAACAACCCAACTAAATATATACCTAGGAAAAATACTTACCAATGATTAATATTACATCTCTTAATGTACGAGGCCTAAACTCTCCTTTCAAGAGATCAATGCTCTCCAAAGAAGCCCGGAAATCGCAAGCCGACATACTTTTTATACAAGAAACCCACTTCGCTACAGAAAAAAAACCCAAACTATATCTCCACCGTTTCTCTCAATTATTTATGGCAACCAATACTAAGAAGAAGAATGGAGTTATTACTGCCATCAATGACTCTCTTTCATTCCGCACCATCTCGAAAACAGCTGACCCACAAGGACGCTACCACATCTTAGTATGCCAAATAAATAACATAACCTGTACCCTGGTGAACGTATACGGCCCGAACAGCAAACAGATGCAATTCTACCGCAAGCTCTACAAAATCATCTCACGTCATAAACAAGGCAGACTCATCATTGGTGGTGATTTTAACGTTATGGGTAACCCACTTATAGATTCGTCTTCCAACAAAAAACACACCAAACTTAACTTTCCTGCACGACCATGATCTGTACGACATCTGGAGATGTCAACACGGCACCGAGAGAGACTATACCTACTACTCACCTCCTCACCTTTCATACTCAAGAATCAATATGTTCGTTACTGACAAATGGACATTACAACACGTGACATCATCTAATATTGGAACCATAACCTGGTCAGACCATGCTCCAATCAATATATCCTTGGACGATGATCGACGCTCTGCAATCCCACCCATCTGGAGACTTAACTCCTCACTCCTGAAATTTCCAGAAAACCAGAAGCATATACTAGAAGCCCACAATCTCTTCTTTGAAACTAACGCCACCCCTGATATTTCTATTACTACACTTTGGCCAGCATACAAAGCCTACATGAGAGGTATCCTCATACAATTAAATTCCCGTATCAATAGACAGCGGTCCCAACAAATTGACCAACTATTGACCTCCATCCACTTAAACGAAGAGATTAACAAAAAGAACCCAAATCCTTCCACATCCGCGGCCCTAAACCTAGATAGAAACAAATTACGCACCATCTTACTCCACACTTATGACACTAATCTCCAAAAAACGAAAACCAAATTCTACGTGCTTGGTAATAAAGCAAACTCACTTCCTCACTAAAATCATCAAACAAAAATGACTCAAAACTAAAATTTCCACAATCCAACACCCTACCACACACAACCCAATAACAAACCCACAGGATATAGCCAACGTTTTTGCGTTTTACTACCAGAACCTTTATAATATAAAAGATAACCCAAATACAACCCAACCAACGATTCCCTCCATTGAAAATTTCCTATATAACACCAATCTCCCCCAACTTACCCCATCTCAACTCGAATCTCTCTCTGTGCCGATCTCACCTACAGAGATTGGAAAAGTCATAAACAACCTACCCTTAAACAAATCACCAGGGAACGATGGCTTCACTAACGAATTTTACAAAACATTCGCACCCAATCTTACGTCACACCTCTCTGTACTATACAATCATGTTGCCTCTAATGGGAAATTTCCCTCTAATTCTGGACTAACTGGGGGTCTTTACCTGGTTTCGGGATAGCGGTAATTATTGACTGTAGCATATCAGAGGGAAATTTCCCAGACCGATCTCACTACTCAGCACGGATATAAAAATATACGCCAAAATAATCGCCCTAAGATTACTCCTGTATCTACCTACACTAATCCACCCAGACCAAGTAGGATTTATACCTGGTAGACAGGCTCCTGATGCTACTAGACAAATTATATCCCTACTACACCACCTTGAATCCGACAACCAACCCTCACTCCTTCTATCACTCGATGCGGAAAAAGCATTTGACCAAATTCACTGGCAATTCATGACACTTACACTCCAAAAATATGGAATAACAGATTGGATGCTATCAGCGATCCTATCCCTTTACTCCAAACCTTCTGCCAGAGTACTAACCAACGGCACACTTTCACAACCTTTCTACATATCCAACGGAACCAGACAAGGTTGCCCTCTTTCCCCCATAATTTTCGCCTTACTTATTGAACCATTAGCAACCAATCTCAAAGACGACCCAAATTTCACGGGAATTAAATTTCTTAAAAACGAACACAAAATTAGTGTCTTTGCAGACAACATTATTCTAATGATTACAAACCCTTATAAGTCCCTCCAATCGATACGTACACATATCTACAACTACGCAGCAGTCTCATATTACAAACTCAACGAACCCAAATCATCTATACCAGGGGTCCTCAAACTACAGCTCGCGGGCCACATGCGACCCGCCGAGGCCATTCATCCAGCCTGCCGGCAGGAGCGGGACAGGAAGGGACACTAAGTACAGGGGCGGGCAGGGGGCTGCTGTACCTTACCTGGCTCCGGTCCCAGTCCCACGACGATCCGCTCCCTCACTCCTGCCGCTCGGCTCCGGTGATTGGGCGCCAGAACTGTAGCTCAGGAAAGGCACACAGGTGGCCAATCACCTGCGAGGAGGCGGAGCTGAGCGGCCCCGCGAACATTGAGTGAGAGAGAGGCCGGAGTGAAGGAGAACAGCTGACAGGTAAGTGTGCCGTGCTGATGGTGCTGCTGCAACCAGGTATGCTGGCTGCAGTAGCACCTAGGCTGGAGCAGGGGTCAGCAAGTTACGTGTCATTGGTGTCAGTGGGAGGAATAGTGCCCCATCATTGGTGTCACTGATACTAATGATGGGGCATTATTCCTCCCACTGACACCAATGATGGGGCACTATTCCTCCACTGACACCAATGATGGGGCACTGTTCCGCCCTCCACTGACACCAACGATGGGGCATTATTCCTCCCCCCACTGACACCAATGATGGGGCACTATTCCTCTCCCCCACTGACTCCAATGATGGGGCACTATTCCTCCCCCCCACTGACACCAACGATGGAGCACTATTCCACCCCCCACTGACACCAACGATGGGGCACTATTCCACCCCCCACTGACACCAACGATGGAACACTATTCCTTCCCCCCACATACACCAACGATGGGGCACTATTCCACCCCCCACTGACACCAACGATGGGGCACTATTCCACCCCCCACTGACACCAACGATGGAACACTATTCCTTCCCCCCACTGACACCAGTGATGGGACAATATTCCCCCCCCCCACTGACACCAACGATGGAACACTATTCCTCCCACTGACACCAATGTTGGGACACTATCCCCCCCACTGACACTAATGATGGGGCACTAGTCCCCTTTACTGACACAATGACTTACTATTCCTCCCACTGACACCAAAGATGGGGCACTATTCTTCTCACTGACACCAATGATGGGACACTATTCCTCCCACTGACACCAATGATGGGGCACTATTCCCCCCCCATTGACACCAATGACGTACTATTCCTCCCACTGACACCAGTGACGGAGCACTATTCCCCCCCCACTGACACCAATGACGTACTATTCCTTCCACTGACACCAAAGATGGGGCACTATTCTTCCCACTGACACCAATGATGGGGCACTATTCTTCCCACTAACACCAATGATGGGACACTATTCCTCCCACTGACACCAATGTTGGGACACTATCCCCTTCCCCCACTGACACCAATGACAGGGCACTATCCCCCCCCCACACTGACACCAACAATGGGGCACTATTCCTCCCCCCCACTGACACCAATGATGGGGTACTATTCCTCTCACTGACACCAATGATCGGGCACGATTCTTCCCACTGACACCAATGATGGGGCACTATTCCTCCCACTGATACCAATGATGGGGCACGATTCTTCCCACTGACACCAATGATGGGGCACTATTCCTCCCACTGACACCAATGATGGGGCACGTTTCTTCCCACTGACACCAATGATGGGGCACTATTTCGCTCCATAAGACACACTTGGGGGGAAATGTCTGTGCCTCTTATGGAGTGGCCAGCCCAGTATTCCCACCGCTTTTGTATGTCCACAGTCTTTGGTCATCTCCTGTACTGTGTCCGCAATTGTTCATAGTTTTTTTTTTTTTAAAACTATAGTCCGGCCCTCCAACAGTCTGAGGGACAGTGAACTTGCCCCCTGTTTAAAATGTTTGAGGACCCCTGATCTATACTAAACCTTTATATGCCCACCGTAACCCAAAACCTACGCTCTAAACATTTCCCCTTTACTTGGGAAAAACATAGCATCTCTTATCTGGGGATTAAACTCACCGCCACTACTAACTTCACACTGCTAATTTCAAACCATTACTTGAAACTATCCCACAGGAGCTCAAGAGCCTACGCACAACCACTTTGTCGACACTAGGCAGAATAGCAACCGTAAAAATGTGCATACTACCTAAAATACTCTATATTTTTTGTACACTTCCTATTCCAGCTCCCTACACCTTCTTCTTTAATCTTCAAAAAATACTGAACAAATTCCTATGGAACTCAAAAAGACCCAGATGTTCCACAAATCTCCTAATACGTCCACCCTCCAGAGGTGGAGCTGGTCTCCCACACCTAAAATCGTATTAATAAGCCATCCTATTGGACCAGCTCTTCTTCTGGTGGCACCCTACCACTGAAAAAATTTGGACCACCATGGAAACCTCCTTGTACCTACCACACACATTAACAGATATATTATTCATACCCCGAACAGCTCAATATAAACCCCTACACAAACACCCCTGCATACAAGCCTCTTTGACGGCCTGGCACGACTTCTTAGCTTACAACTAGAGATGAGCGAAGTATTCAAAAATTCGATTCGGCTGATTCGGCGAATTCGAGGAATAAATTCGATTCGAGTTGAATATATTCGCTGCGAATTTAACTTATAAAAGGGTGTTTCTAGGCTTCAGAGAGCCTTTATATTAGTGCAGAACACTGTACCTTTAATTTAAATGCCCTTGGAGTCTGCTGGGGAAGAGAAATAATACTGTCAGTCAGTATGACATGCAGATGAGTGCCGTCGATCTTAGAATCACCGCACACTTCACTCATTTGGGCAGTCACGGGGCCAAAACCAGAGTGTGGAGCCACAGTGTGGCGGTGGAGGCAGCAGCAATGGGAGGCCATACAGCACCCTATGACACAAATGGAACCCACCAGCAGTGTGAGGAGACCTGAAAGTGGCACATGGCAGAGTGTGGCGATGGAGACAGCAGCAATGGGAGGCCGTACAGGGACCCATGAGACACTGTGGACCTGGCAGCAGCATGAAAAGGCGGTACAGGGGCCCATGGCAGATTACGGGCCTGGCAGCAGCAATGGGAGGCCCGTAATCTGCCAGCACCCTATGACAAAATGGACAGCACCAGCAGTGTGAGGAGACCTGAAAGTGGCACATGGCAGAGTGTGGCGATGGAGACAGCAGCAATGGGAGGCCGTACAGGGACCCATGAGACACTCTGGACCTGGCAGCAGCATGAGGAGTCGGTACGGGGGCCCATGGCAGATTACGGGCCTGGCAGCAGCAATGGGAGGCCCGTAATCTGCCAGCACCCTATGACAAAATGGAACCCACCAGCAGTGTGAGGAGACCTGAAAGTGGCACATGGCAGAGTGTGGCGATGGAGACAGCAGCAATGGGAGGCCATACAGGGACCCATTAGACACTCTGGACCTGGCAGCAGCATGAGGAGGCGGTACGGGGGCCTATGGCAGATTACGGGCCTGGCAGCAGCAATGGGAGGCCCGTAATCTGCCAGCACCCTATGACAAAATGGAACCCACCAGCAGTGTGAGGAGACCTGAAAGTGGCACATGGCAGAGTGTGGCGATGGAGACAGCAGCAATGGGAGGCCGTACAGGGACCCATGACACACTCTGGACCTGGCAGCAGCATGAGGAGGCGGTACAGGGGCCCATGACAGATTACGGGCCTGGCAGCAGCATGAGGAGTCGGTACGGGGGCCCATGGCAGATTACGGGCCTGGCAGCAGCAATGGGAGGCCCGTAATCTGCCAGAACCCTATGACAAAATGGAACCCACCAGCAGTGTGAGGAGACCTGAAAGTGGCACATGTTTGGGGCATGATTCATGGCGGATTTAGTCAGTTGTGTCAAGAACTGGTGGTTTGAAATCCAGACTAATCCACGCCTGATTCATTTTCACAAACGTGAGTCTCTCCACACTTTGGGTGGACAGTCGTGTCCTCCGCGGAGTTACAATACCTCCTGCCGCACTAAACACGCGCTCCGATGCCACGCTACTGGCCGGGCATGACAGCCTTTCAAGGACAAATTCAGCTAGTTGGGGCCAAAGGTCAAGTTTCGTTGCCCAGTAGTCAAGGGGATTGTCTACCTCGGTTGGCAGGGTGCTGTCCAAGTAGGCCCAAGCCTGTTGTTTGAGGTCCTGCTCCAGGTCCACCTGATGCTGCTGCTGCTGCGGCTGGTTAGTAGTTTCCTCACTGCGCTGGTGAAGAAAGCTACTCATCATCGACTGCAGACTGAGGCAGCCGCTGCTGGTGGAGCTGCCACTGCTCCTACCACCCCACCCCTCCCCTGCTGCCATGGCAGCGGAACGCGAGCGCACAGGGCCCACAGTGTCTGAGGATGGACGTTGGCGCAGAAAGGCAGAGACCAACTGACTACATAGGTGGTTTTTATAGTACATTATTTTGGCCTCCCTCTCAGCAGGTGTGAAAAAGGCCACCATTTTTGAACGGTAGCGAGGGTCCAACAAGGTGGACAGCCAAAAGTCATCCCTCTGTCTGATGGTTATTATTCGGCTGTCGCTACGCAAGCAACCGAGCATGCTATGGGCCATTTGTGCCAAGGAATGCGAGGGACTCCCTGCCTCCATCTCCACAGCATACTGCCACGGTGCGTCTGGGTCCTCTGTCTCCTCCTCCTCCTCCTCTACCAGATGCTCCTGCTCCTCCACTCCTGTCCGCTGAGTGGAAAAACCACCCATTTCACTCAATAATTCCTGAGCACATATGTCCTCCTCTACCTCCTCCTCTTCTTCCTGTCCTGCCCCCACAGGGGTCATGTGGCGTTGAGATCTGTGCGCCACGTCTACCGCACCCTGACCAGCCATTGTTAACAGCATTTGTTCCAGGACTTGCAACAGAGGAATGACGTCGTTCATCCCATAGTCCTGCCGACTCACGAATAGCGTGGCCTCCTCAAAGGGCATGAGCAAGCGGCAGGTGTCACGCATGAGCTGCCAATGGCTGACATCTAAGTTACACAGGGGAGTACCTTTATCCGCTTGTAACATCAGGAAATCGGTGATGGCCTTTCGCTGTTCGTAAAGGCGGTCTAACATATGTAGGGTTGAATTCCACCTTGTTGCAACGTCACAGCATGAGGAGTCGGTACGGGGGCCCATGGCAGATTACGGGCCTGGCAGCAGCAATGGGAGGCCCGTAATCTGCCAGCACCCTATGAAAAAATGGAACCCACCAGCAGTGTGAGGAGACCTGAAAGTGGCACATGGCAGAGTGTGGCGATGGAGACAGCAGCAATGGGAGGCCGTACAGGGACCCATGACAAACTCTGGACCTGACAGCAGCATGAGGAGGCGGTACAGGGGCCCATGACAGATTACGGGCCTGGCAGCAGCATGAGAAGTCGGTACGGGGGCCCATGGCAGATTACGGGCCTGGCAGCAGCAATGGGAGGCCCGTAATCTGCCAGCACCCTATGACAAAATGGAACCCACCAGCAGTGTGAGGAGACCTGAAAGTGGCACATGGCAGAGTGTGGCGATGGAGACAGCAGCAATGGGAGGCCGTACAGGGACCCATGAGACACTCTGGACCTGGCAGCAGCATGAGGAGGTGGTACAGGGGCCCATGGCAGATTACGGGCCTGGCAGCAGCAATGGGAGGCCCGTAATCTGCCAGCACCCTATGACAAAATGGAACCCACCAGCAGTGTGAGGAGACCTGAAAGTGGCACATGGCAGAGTGTGGCGATGGAGACAGCAGCAATGGGAGGCCGTACAGGGACCCATGAGACACTCTGGACCTGGCAGCAGCATGAGGAGGTGGTACAGGGGCCCATGGCAGATTACAGGCCTGGCAGCAGCAATGGGAGGCCTGTAATCTGCCAGCACCCTATGACAAAATGGACAGCACCAGCAGTGTGAGGAGACCTGAAAGTGGCACATGGCAGAGTGTGGCGATGGAGACAGCAGCAATGGGAGGCCGTACAGGGACCCATGAGACACTCTGGACCTGGCAGCAGCATGAGGAGGCGGTACAGGGGCCCATGGCAGATTACAGGCCTGGCAGCAGCAATGGGAGGCCCGTAATCTGCCAGCACCCTATGAAAAAATGGACAGCACCAGCAGTGTGAGGAGACCTGAAAGTGGCACATGGCAGAGTGTGGCGATGGAGACAGCAGCAATGGGAGGCCGTACAGGGACCCATGAGACACTGTGGACCTGGCAGCAGCATGAGGAGGCGGTACAGGGGCCCATGGCAGATTACAGGCCTGGCAGCAGCAATGGGAGGCCCGTAATCTGCCAGCACCCTATGACAAAATGGACAGCACCAGCAGTGTGGGGAGACCTGAAAGTGGCACATGGCAGAGTGTGGCGATGGAGACAGCAGCAATGGGAGGCCGTACAGGGACCCATGAGACACTGTGGACCTGG
The DNA here is from genome assembly GCF_062004578.1 of Staurois parvus. Classification (NCBI taxonomy): domain Eukaryota; kingdom Metazoa; phylum Chordata; class Amphibia; order Anura; family Ranidae; genus Staurois; species Staurois parvus. The sequence goes on from NW_028318226.1 coordinate 2,165,899, forward strand.
CAGCAGCATGAGGAGGCGGTACAGGGGCCCATGGCAGATTACGGGCCTGGCAGCAGCAATGGGAGGCCCGTAATCTGCCAGCACCCTATGACAAAATGGACAGCACCAGCAGTGTGAGGAGACCTGAAAGTGGCACATGGCAGAGTGTGGCGATGGAGACAGCAGCAATGGGAGGCCGTACAGGGACCCATGAGACACTGTGGACCTGGCAGCAGCATGAAGAGGCGGTACAGGGGCCCATGGCAGATTACAGGCCTGGCAGCAGCAATGGGAGGCCCGTAATCTGCCAGCACCCTATGACAAAATGGACAGCACCAGCAGTGTGAGTAGACCTGAAAGTGGCACATGGCAGAGTGTGGCGATGGAGACAGCAGCAATGGGAGGCCGTACAGGGACCCATGAGACACTGTGGACCTGGCAGCAGCATGAGGAGGCGGTACAGGGGCCCATGGCAGATTACAGGCCTGGCAGCAGCAATGGGAGGCCCATAATCTGCCAGCACCCTATGACAAAATGGACAGCACCAGCAGTGTGAGGAGACCTGAAAGTGGCACATGGCAGAGTGTGGCGAAGGAGACAGCAGCAATGGGAGGCCATACAGGGACCCATGAGACACTGTGGACCTGGCAGCAGCATGAGGAGGCGGTACAGGGGCCCATGGCAGATTACAGGCCTGGCAGCAGCAATGGGAGGCCTGTAAACTGCCAGCACCCTATGACAAAATGGACAGCACCAGCAGTGTGAGGAGACCTGAAAGTGGCACATGGCAGAGTGTGGCGATGGAGACAGCAGCAATGGGAGGCCGTACAGGGACCCATGAGACACTCTGGACCTGGCAGCAGCATGAGGAGGCGGTACAGGGGCCCATGGCAGATTACAGGCCTGGCAGCAGCAATGGGAGGCCCGTAATCTGCCAGCGCCCTATGACAAAATGGACAGCACCAGCAGTGTGAGGAGACCTGAAAGTGGCACATGGCAGAGTGTGGCGATGGAGACAGCAGCAATGGGAGGCCGTACAGGGACCCATGAGACACTGTGGACCTGGCAGCAGCATGAGGAGGCAGTACAGGGGCCCATGGCAGATTACAGGCCTGGCAGCAGCAATGGGAGGCCCGTAATCTGCCAGCACCCTATGACAAAATGGACAGCACCAGCAGTGTGAGGAGACCTGAAAGTGGCACATGGCAGAGTGTGGCGATGGAGACAGCAGCAATGGGAGGCCGTACAGGGACCCATGAGACACTGTGGACCTGGCAGCAGCATGAGGAGGCGGTACAGGGGCCCATGGCAGATTACAGGCCTGGCAGCAGCAATGGGAGGCCCGTAATCTGCCAGCACCCTATGACAAAATGGACAGCACCAGCAGTGTGAGGAGACCTGAAAGTGGTACATGGCAGAGTGTGGCGATGGAGACAGCAGCAATGGGAGGCCGTACAGGGACCCATGAGACACTCTAGACCTGGCAGCAGCATGAGGAGGCGGTACAGGGGCCCATGGCAGATTACAGGCCTGGCAGCAGCAATGGGAGGCCCGTAATCTGCCAGCACCCTATGACAAAATGGAACCCACCAGCAGTGTGAGGAGACCTGAAAGTGGCACATGGCAGAGTGTGGCGATGGAGACAGCAGCAATGGGAGGCCGTACAGGGACCCATGAGACACTCTGGACCTGGCAGCAGCATGAGGAGGCGGTACGGGGGCCCATGGCAGATTACGGGCCTGGCAGCAGCAATGGGAGGCCCGTAATCTGCCAGCACCCTATGACAAAATGGAACCCACCAGCAATGTAAGGAGACCTGAAAGTGGCACATGGCAGAGTGTGGCGATGGAGACAGCAGCAATGGGAGGCCGTACAGGGACCCATGAGACACTGTGGACCTGACAGCAGCATGAGGAGGCGGTACAGGGGCCCGTGGCAGATTACAGGCCTGGCAGCAGCAATGGGAGGCCCGTAATCTGCCAGCACCCTATGACAAAATGGACAGCACTAGCAGTGTGAGGAGACCTGAAAGTGGCACATGGCAGAGTGTGGCGATGGAGACAGCAGCAATGGGAGGCCGTACAGGGACCCATGAGACACTGTGGACCTGGCAGCAGCATGAGGAGGCGGTACAGGGGCCCATGGCAGATTACGGGCCTGGCAGCAGCAATGGGAGGCCCGTAATCTGCCAGCACCCTATGACAAAATGGACAGCACCAGCAGTGTGAGGAGACCTGAAAGTGGCACATGGCAGAGTGTGGCGATGGAGACAGCAGCAATGGGAGGCCGTACAGGGACCCATGAGACACTGTGGACCTGGCAGCAGCATGAGGAGGCGGTACAGGGGCCCATGGCAGATTACGGGCCTGGCAGCAGCAATGGGAGGCCCGTAATCTGCCAGCACCCTATGACAAAATGGACAGCACCAGCAGTGTGAGGAGACCTGAAAGTGGCACATGGCAGAGTGTGGCGATGGAGACAGCAGCAATGGGAGGCCGTACAGGGACCCATGAGACACTGTGGACCTGGCAGCAGCATGAGGAGGCGGTACAGGGGCCCTTGGCAGATTACAGGCCTGACAGCAGCAATGGGAGGCCCGTAATCTGCCAGCACCCTATGACAAAATGGACAGCACCAGCAGTGTGAGGAGACCTGAAAGTGGCACATGGCAGAGTGTGGCGATGGAGACAGCAGCAATGGGAGGCCGTACAGGGACCCATGAGACACTGTGGACCTGGCAGCAGCATGAGGAGGCGGTACAGGGGCCAATGGCAGATTACGGGCCTGGCAGCAGCAATGGGAGGCCCGTAATCTGCCAGCACCCTATGACAAAATGGACAGCACCAGCAGTGTGAGGAGACCTGAAAGTGGCACATGGCAGAGTGTGGCGATGGAGACAGCAGCAATGGGAGGCCGTACAGGGACCCATGAGACACTCTGGACCTGGCAGCAGCATGAGGAGGCGGTACAGGGGCCCATGGCAGATTACAGGCCTGGCAGCAGCAATGGGAGGCCCGTAATCTGCCAGCACCCTATGACAAAATGGACAGCACCAGCAGTGTGAGGAGACCTGAAAGTGGCACATGGCAGAGTGTGGCGATGGAGACAGCAGCAATGGGAGGCCGTACAGGGACCCATGAGACACTCTGTACCTAGCAGCAGCATGAGGAGGCGGTACAGGGGCCCATGGCAGATTACAGGCCTGGCAGCAGCAATGGGAGGCCCGTAATCTGCCAGCACCCTATGACAAAATGAACAGCACCAGCAGTGTGAGGAGACCTGAAAGTGGCACATGGCAGAGTGTGGCGATGGAGACAGCAGCAATGGGAGGCTGTACAGGGACCCATGAGACACTCTGGACCTGGCAGCAGCATGAGGAGGCGGTACGGGGGCCCATGGCAGATTACGGGCCTGGCAGCAGCAATGGGAGGCCCGTAATCTGCCAGCACCCTATGACAAAATGGAACCCACCAGCAGTTTGAGGAGACCTAAAAGTGGCACATGGCAGAGTGTGGCGATGGAGACAGCAGCAATGGGAGGCCGTACAGGGACCCATGAGACACTCTGTACCTAGCAGCAGCATGAGGAGGCGGTACAGGGGCCCATGGCAGATTACAGGCCTGGCAGCAGCAATGGGAGGCCCGTAATCTGCCAGCACCCTATGACAAAATGGAACCCACCAGCAGTGTGAGGAGACCTGAAAGTGGCACATGGCAGAGTGTGGCGATGGAGACAGCAGCAATGGGAGGCTGTAGAGGGACCCATGAGACACTCTGGACCTGGCAGCAGCATGAGGAGGCGGTACGGGGGCCCATGGCAGATTACGGGCCTGGCAGCAGCAATGGGAGGCCCGTAATCTGCCAGCACCCTATGACAAAATGGAACCCACCAGCAGTGTGAGGAGACCTGAAAGTGGCACATGGCAGAGTGTGGCGATGGAGACAGCAGCAATGGGAGGCCGTACAGGGACCCATGAGACACTCTGGACCTGGCAGCAGCATGAGGAGGCGGTACAGGGGCCCATGACAGATTACGGGACTGGCAGCAGCACGAGGAGTCGGTACGGGGGCCCATGGCAGATTACGGGCCTGGCAGCAGCAATGGGAGGCCCGTAATCTGCCAGCACCCTATGACAAAATGGACAGCACCAGCAGTGTGAGGAGACCTGAAAGTGGCACATGGCAGAGTGTGGCGATGGAGACAGCAGCAATGGGAGGCCGTACAGGGACCCATGAGACACTGTGGACCTGGCAGCAGCATGAGGAGGCGGTACAGGGGCCCATGGCAGATTACGGGCCTGGCAGCAGCAATGGGAGGCCCGTAATCTGCCAGCACCCTATGACAAAATGGAACCCACCAGCAGTGTGAGGAGACCTGAAAGTGGCACATGTTTGGGGCATGATTCATGGCGGATTTAGTCAGTTGTGTCAGGAACTGGTGGTTTGAAATCCAGATTAATCCACGCCTGATTCATTTTCACAAACGTGAGTCTCTCCACACTTTGGGTGGACAGTCGTGTCCTCCGCGGAGTTACAATACCTCCTGCCGCACTAAACACGCGCTCCGATGCCACGCTACTGGCCGGGCATGACAGCCTTTCAAGGGCAAATTCAGCTAGTTGGGGCCAAAGGTCAAGTTTTGTTGCCCAGTAGTCAAGGGGATTGTCTACCTCGGTTGGCAGGGTGCTGTCCAAGTAGGCCCAAGCCTGTTGTTTGTGGTCCTGCTCCAGGTCCACCTGATGCTGCTGCTGCTGCGGCTGGTTAGTAGTTTCCTCACTGCGCTGGTGAAGAAAGCTACTCATCATCGACTGCAGACTGAGGCAGCCGCTGCTGGTGGAGCTGCCACTGCTCCTACCACCCCACCCCTCCCCTGCTGCCATGGCAGCGGAACGCGAGCGCACAGGGCCCACAGTGTCTGAGGATGGACGATGGCGCAGAAAGGCAGAGACCAACTGACTACATAGGTGGTTTTTATAGTACGTTATTTTGGCCTCCCTCTCAGCAGGTGTGAAAAAGGCCACCATTTTTGAACGGTAGCGAGGGTCCAACAAGGTGGACAGCCAAAAGTCATCCCTCTGTCTGATGGTTATTATTCGGCTGTCGCTACGCAAGCAACCGAGCATGCTATGGGCCATTTGTGCCAAGGAATGCGAGGGACTCCCTGCCTCCATCTCCACAGCATACTGCCACGGTGCGTCTGGGTCCTCTGTCTCCTCCTCCTCCTCCTCTACCAGATGCTCCTGCTCCTCCACTCCTGTCCGCTGAGTGGAAAAACCACCCATTTCACTCAATAATTCCTGACACCAATGTTCTCCTCTACCTCCTCCTCTTCTTCCTGTCCTGCCCCCACAGGGGTCATGTGGCGTTGAGATCTGTGCGCCACGTCTACCGCACCCTGACCAGCCATTGTTAACAGCATTTGTTCCAGGACGTGCAACAGAGGAATGACGTCGTTCATCCCATAGTCCTGCCAACTCACGAATAGCGTGGCCTCCTCAAAGGGCCTGAGCAAGCGGCAGGTGTCACGCATGAGCTGCCAATGGCTGACATCGAAGTTACACAGGGGAGTACCTTTATCCGCTTGTAACATCAGGAAATCGGTGATGGCCTTTCGCTGTTCGTAAAGGTGGTCTAACATGTGTAGGGTTGAATTCCACCTTGTTGCAACGTCGCAGATCAGGCGATGCTGTGGAATTCCGTTCTGCCGCTGCAGCTCAAGGAGGGTGTGATTTGCGGTGTAGGAATGGCTGAAATGCATGCAAAGTTTACGTGACATTTTAAGGATGTCTTGCAGTGGGATGGTGGATTTTAGGAACCGCTTGACAACCAGATTGAACACGTGAGCCATGCATGGCGCATGGCACAACCTTCCTTGACGCAGAGCAGACACTATGTTCTTTCCGTTGTCGGTCAACATTGTTTCCGATTTTCAGTTTGCGCGGAGACAAACTGTCGATTTCTCTGTTCATTACAGTCAGAAGTTCCTCCCCTGTGTGACTACGTTCGCCAAGGCATACCAGGTGCAGCACAGCGTGACACCGTTGCGCCCTGCACATGTGATATGCCGGTCGGGTAATGGGACTTGGCACGGGGGTGGCGGCTGAGGACACGGTGGAAGAAGAGGTGGTAGAGGCGGACATCTTTGCTGGACCAAGGACGTGCAAACGTGGAGGCAAAAGCGGCGTGACCTGTCCAAGTTGCTGGTGCGGCTGTGCCGGCACCATGTTCACCCAGTGGGCCGTAAATGACATGTACTGTCCCTGACCGTAGTTACAGCTCCACACGTCGGCGCTGCCGTGCACTTTGGCAGAGACCGACATGCTCAAAGACTGGCCCACCATCTCTTCTACATGTGAATGCAGGGCTGGCACTGCCTTTTTGGCAAAGAAATGCCGGCTTGGCACTCTCCACCGCGGCGCGGCACAAGCCATCATTTCTCGGAAAGGTGCTGAGTCCACCACTTGGAAAGGGAGGGAGCACCAGCAACTTGGACAGGAGGACGTTCAGCTTTTGCACCGTCGGGTGCGTGCTCGCAAACTGTTGTCTCTTGGAAACGGATTCCAAGAAAGACTGCTGACGGAATCCGTGAAGAGGAGTAGCAGGAGAAGGAGCATCTGAACGAGCGGAAGATGCCAACGAGCGACAACTCCCCTCAGCAGAGGTGTTGGAGCCTTGACTGGCTGATAGAGGGCGATTGACGTCGGGTGACGGAGCAAGTAACGGAGCGGGTGATGGAGCGGGGGCTGGGGCAGGCAGAACCGCCGTATCTTTATCACGGTTTTCCCAGGCCACCAAATGGCGACGCTGCATATGCTGACGCAACGCTGTAGTCCCAACATGGGCCCCCTGGCCACGCTTGACTTTCTGGCCACATAGTCGACATACGGCTACGTTTACTTCCTCGGGCGGCTTGACGAAAAATTGCCACACCGCCGAGTAGGAAACTTTGCCCCCGCTACTCCTCACTGGCTGACTGCTACTTCCTCCGTGCACACCGGTACCACTACTGGCCGTGGTGGTAGGCTGCAGTGGAGCTGGTGCTCTACTCCGTGGCCGTTTGCCTCCACTGACACTGCTGCGACCCTGCTGCCTCCTGGGCAACCCACCGACTGTTTTGCTCGCTGCCAAGCTGCCACCCTCTTCTCCTGATGATGCGGAAGCAATAGCCTGATGACGACGAGGCTGCCAAGTGCGATCAGCCTCATCATCATCAATTAGGGTCTCCGCCTCACTACTAGCCCCCTCGGCTGCGTGTGGGTCAGGAGACAGACCTGTCTCTAGACCGGCTACCGAGCCACTCTCCTCGCCAGTACTTCTTCGCCTGGCTGATGAAGAGGCGGATGTCTCCCCCCGTTCCTGACCGCCCTCTGTTAGCTCTTCCTCACTGTACAGTGAGTCTGAGCCCACAGCATGCGATACTTCGCTTGGTGAGGGAACACCAAAGGACAGGGGCAGGTAGAGGACACGTGATTTCAGTGGGCTTGCTCCCGGGCCATGCCAACTAACGGTTGTGTCTGACGTACCCACCGACCATTGGCTGTAGGTGTCAGAGGTGACCTGGGAAGAGGAAGACGACCGAGCCAACCAATCGATGACGGCAGGGTTGTCGGTGGAGACACGACCGCTGGATGACACCGGGAGCACTGGCCTCTGGCTGCGACTAGTGCTGCCTCGACCCCTTCCTCTGCTGCCACGTCTGCTCGCTCCTAAAACATTGCCTCCTCTGCCACTCCTCTGCATGTTGTCTGACATACTCTTTAATTCAATGATTCTGTGTCCCTGAGTAACAATTCTGTGTCCCTGAGTAACAATTCTGTGTCCCTGAGTAACAATTCTGTGTCCCTCAGTAACAATTCTGTGTCTGTCCCTGAGTAACAATTCTGTGTCCCTGAGTAACAATTCTGTGTCCGTCAGTAACAATTCTGTGTCCCTCATTAACAATTCTGTGTCTGTCCCTCAGTAACAATTCTGTGTCCCTGAGTAACAATTCTGTGTCCCTCAGTAACAATTCTGTGTCCCTCAGTAACAATTCTGTGTCTGTCCCTGAGTAACAATTCTGTGTCCCTCAGTAACAATTCTGTGTCCCTCAGTAACAATTCTGTGTCTGTCCCTGAGTAACAATTCTGTGTCCCTGAGTAACAATTCTGTGTCCCTGAGTAACAATTCTGTGTCCCTCAGTAACAATTCTGTGTCTGTCCCTGAGTAACAATTCTGTGTCCCTCAGTAACAATTCTGTGTCCCTCAGTAACAATTCTGTGTCTGTCCCTGAGTAACAATTCTGTGTCCCTCAGTAACAATTCTGTGTCTGTCCCTGAGTAACAATTCTGTGTCCCTCAGTAACAATTCTGTGTCCCTCAGTAACAATTCTGTGTCTGTCCCTGTGTAACAATTCTGTGTCCCTCAGTAACAATTCTGTGTCTGTCCCTGAGTAACAATTCTGTGTCCCTGACTAACAATTCTGTGTCCCTCAGTAACAATTCTGTGTCCCTCAGTAACAATTCTGTGTCTGTCCCTGAGTAACAATTCTGTGTCCCTGAGTAACAATTCTGTGTCCCTGAGTAACAATTCTGTGTCCCTCAGTAACAATTCTGTGTCTGTCCCTGAGTAACAATTCTGTGTCTGTCCCTGAGTAACAATTCTGTGTCTGTCCCTGAGTAACAATTCTGTGTCCCTCAGTAACAATTCTGTGTCCCTCAGTAACAATTCTGTGTCCCTCAATAACAATTCTGTGTCTGTCCCTGAGTAACAATTCTGTGTCTGTCCCTGAGTAACAATTCTGTGTCTGTCCCTCAGTAACAATTCTGTGTCCCTCAGTAACAATTCTGTGTCCCTCAGTAACAATTCTGTGTCTTTCCCTGAGTAACAATTCTGTGTCCCTGAGTAACAATTCTGTGTCCCTCAGTAACAATTCTGTGTCCCTCAGTAACAATTCTGTGTCCCTCAGTAACAATTCTGTGTCTGTCCCTGAGTAACAATTCTGTGTCCCTGAGTAACAATTCTGTGTCCCTGAGTAACAATTCTGTGTCCCTCAGTAACAATTCTGTGTCTGTCCCTGAGTAACAATTCTGTGTCTGTCCCTGAGTAACAATTCTGTGTCTGTCCCTGAGTAACAATTCTGTGTCCCTCAGTAACAATTCTGTGTCCCTCAGTAACAATTCTGTGTCCCTCAGTAACAATTCTGTGTCTGTCCCTGAGTAACAATTCTGTGTCTGTCCTGAGTAACAATTCTGTGTCTGTCCCTAAGTAACGGTTCTGTGTCCCTAAGTAACGGTTCTGTGTCCCTAAGTAATGGTTCTGTGTCCCTAAGTAACGATTGTGTGTCCCTAAGTAACGGTTCTGTGTCCCTAAGTAACGGTTCTGTGTCCCTCAGTAACAATTCTGTGTCCCTCAGTAACAATTCTGTGTCCCTCAGTAACAATTCTGTGTCCCTCAGTAACAATTCTGTGTCTGTCCCTGAGTAACAATTCTGTGTCTTTCCCTGAGTAACAATTCTGTGTCTGTCCCTGAGTAACAATTCTGTGTCTGTCCCTGAGTAACAATTCTGTGTCCCTCAGTAACAATTCTGTGTCCCTCAGTAACAATTCTGTGTCCCTCAGTAACAATTCTGTGTCTGTCCCTGAGTAACAATTCTGTGTCTGTCCCTGAGTAACAATTCTGTGTCTGTCCCTGAGTAACAATTCTGTGTCCCTCAGTAACAATTCTGTGTCCCTCAGTAACAATTCTGTGTCCCTCAGTAACAATTCTGTGTCTGTCCCTGAGTAACAATTCTGTGTCCCTCAGTAACAATTCTGTGTCTGTCCCTGAGTAACAATTCTGTGTCCCTCAGTAACAATTCTGTGTCTGTCCCTGAGTAACAATTCTGTGTCCCTCAGTAACAATTCTGTGTCCCTCAGTAACAATTCTGTGTCTGTCCCTGAGTAACAATTCTGTGTCTGTCCCTGAGTAACAATTCTGTGTCTGTCCCTGAGTAACAATTCTGTGTCTGTCCCTGAGTAACAATTCTGTGTCCCTCAGTAACAATTCTGTGTCTGTCCCTGAGTAACAATTCTGTGTCTGTCCCTGAGTAACAATTCTGTGTCCCTCAGTAACAATTCTGTGTCCCTCAGTAACAATTCTGTGTCTGTCCCTGAGTAACAATTCTGTGTCCCTCAGTAACAATTCTGTGTCCCTCAGTAACAATTCTGTGTCCCTCAGTAACAATTCTGTGTCTGTCCCTGAGTAACAATTCTGTGTCTGTCCCTGAGTAACAATTCTGTGTCTGTCCCTGAGTAACAATTCTGTGTCCCTCAGTAACAATTCTGTGTCCCTCAGTAACAATTCTGTGTCCCTCAGTAACAATTCTGTGTCCCTCAGTAACAATTCTGTGTCTGTCCCTGAGTAACAATTCTGTGTCTGTCCCTGAGTAACAATTCTGTGTCTGTCCCTGAGTAACAATTCTGTGTCCCTCAGTAACAATTCTGTGTCCCTCAGTAACAATTCTGTGTCCCTCAGTAACAATTCTGTGTCCCTCAGTAACAATTCTGTGTCTGTCCCTGAGTAACAATTCTGTGTCTGTCCCTGAGTAACAATTCTGTGTCTGTCCCTGAGTAACAATTCTGTGTCCCTCAGTAACAATTCTGTGTCCCTCAGTAACAATTCTGTGTCTGTCCCTGAGTAACAATTCTGTGTCTGTCCCTGAGTAACAATTCTGTGTCTGTCCCTGAGTAACAATTCTGTGTCCCTCAGTAACAATTCTGTGTCCCTCAGTAACAATTCTGTGTCCCTCAGTAACAATTCTGTGTCCCTGAGTAACAATTATGTGTCTGTCCCTGAGTAACAATTCTGTGTCTGTCCCTGAGTAACAATTCTGTGTCTGTCCCTAAGTAACGGTTCTGTGTCCCTAAGTAACGGTTCTGTGTCCCTAAGTAACGGTTCTGTGTCCCTAAGTAACGATTGTGTGTCCCTAAGTAACGGTTCTGTGTCCCTAAGTAACGGTTCTGTGTCCCTCAGTAACAATTCTGTGTCCCTCAGTAACAATTCTGTGTCCCTCAGTAACAATTCTGTGTCCCTCAGTAACAATTCTGTGTCTGTCCCTGAGTAACAATTCTGTGTCTGTCCCTGAGTAACAATTCTGTGTCTGTCCCTGAGTAACAATTCTGTGTCCCTCAGTAACAATTCTGTGTCCCTCAGTAACAATTCTGTGTCCCTCAGTAACAATTCTGTGTCTGTCCCTGAGTAACAATTCTGTGTCTGTCCCTGAGTAACAATTCTGTGTCTGTCCCTAAGTAACGGTTCTGTGTCCCTAAGTAACGGTTCTGTGTCCCTAAGTAACGGTTCTGTGTCCCTAAGTAACGATTGTGTGTCCCTAAGTAACGGTTCTGTGTCCCTAAGTAACGGTTCTGTGTCCCTAAGTAACGGTTCTGTGTCCCTAAGTAACTATTGTGTGTCCCTAAGTAACGGTTCTTTGTCCCTAAGTAACGGTTCTGTGTCCCTAAGTAACGGTTCTGTGTCCCTAAGTAACGATTCTTTGTCCCTAATACAGAGAGGTCTGTCTCTCTTGAATGACCAGAGGCAAATGGAGAATTGTAAGATGGCCGCAATTTATAGCTCCACCATTACACAGAGCTGGCTGGCTGGCTGCTGATTGGCTAATGCGATCACATGTCATGAATGAATGCATTATGTGTCAGCGCGCCTTGTCTGCGCGCCTTCCCAGAGATCCCCGCTCCGTCGCCGCACATGTCGCCGCCATTTTTGGAAAAATTTCGATTCGCGCATCCGTAGTCTGCTAATTTTCGGACATTTTCCTAATATTCGAAACGAATTCCACTTCGCCGAGTTCGATTCGCTCATCTCTACTTACAACCAATTACACAAAGACAACCTGCGAATACCTACTCCACTCTCATCCCTACACTTCATTACTCCTCACTTAAATCTGACATCGTGGAAAGTTCTTGGCATACATTATATCCAATACAATTACACTACACACAAACTAGACTCCTTCCATACTACCCAAGAGAAATTCCACCTTCCTGACAAAGAACAATTCACCTATATGCGATTAACCTACTCACTTCACAAAACAAATATACCACTCGAAATAGAAATTCCTGCAACTGCACACCAATTCTTTCATAGGACAAAATACCCAAAGAAAGGAATCTCAACTTTCTACACACTTATAACTGAAGCGCAATTTACCACATATACTTCATCCTTAATCAACTGGGAAAAAAACCTTCTCCAACCAACAACCCCACATACCTGGGAAAAAACATTCACCATCACTTTTAAAGCCTCTAAATGTAGCTCCAATTGGGAAACATATCTGAAAATTCTCCACCAATGGTACCTAACCCCTACTAAATTATCCCTTTACTACCCTCAACATTCACAGGCCTGCTGGAGACACTGCGGAGAAACTGGCTCACTTCTTCACCTACTCTGGACATGTAAGTCCCTCAAATCCTACTGGAACAAAGTTTTCCAAATAATCTCCTCAATTACAAGAACGCCAGTAACCCCAAACCCGGCCTTAGGTCTCCTCCACATCGGAATAGATAAATTCCCTACGAACTCACGCACCATTATCATACACATTTTAGCAGCCTCAAAGACTAACATTACCAAACTATGGCGATCCATCACCACTCCCCTTCTGTCCCGCCTCATAGCTGACCTCAATCTCCAATGTGAGATGGAAAGAAGAACAGCCCTTCACAATTCTTCCTATAACAAATTTACAGTCCAATGGTCTCGATGGTTAAACAATCCCAATTGGTCAATAAATTGATTACTATAATATACTATTTCAATGTACTTTATCCCTGCTGCATTGGAGCCTCCCTTCCTCCCCTTTTCCCTCTACCCCGTGTTCCTCCCCTACATACATCTTACTTGTTTCCTAACATGGTTCACAAGACACCGAGCATACCTCTCATGTAAATATGATTAAGACCTATAGCTTTCCCAGCCAAATGGTGGGGATCCTCCATCCTTATTTGCCCATTCCATGTACTACTCCTCTCCAATGTGAACCATTCCATGTTGTTGTTTGTATATACTTTTGATATGTTAAAACTTTTCAATAAAAATTATTTGAATATAAATTATCTGCAACATCTTACAGTTTTTTTACGTGTTCCATGAAGAAAATAGGTGGGACATGAAAGCAATCAAGCATTTATTAATTTATTTGTGTTCTAGTACTGAAGATGACACCAAATGCTCTATGTCTCTAGAAATAAATAGTTGTACACATATTGGTACACAAAGCATATAATATTAACTTTTTAGGAAAAAAACACAATCTAGAGAACACTGTACGAACATTAAAATAAACCGAATTTCAGTAGCTTATCCAATGTCAGATTCTCAGCTTGAGTTGCTATACAGACAATCAGCAATCTAGAGTGTGCACAGGTATAAATGATTATGCAAATAATGTATCTGTATGACTGTATATCTAATTATGCATCTGGGAATATTGGGAATACTGGTACATGACTTAAAGAGGAGCCAAAAATGCTAAACAAGCTTTTTTATTGAATTTCCTACTTTTCGTTGGGCTACAACCCCTCTGTGTCAAGGCAACTCCCAAACTACAATGTAAAATGTAGTGTTAAAGACACCCTCATTCCTAGTTAAAGGTCCAACCCCTACTCTAGGTTAGACTTAGAAATTAAATATTTATATACTGATTTAGAGTATCTGGATGGGCACAAAACCATGAACAGCATGTAATTGATACAACCCTGCACTGCAGTTGAGATTTCGGGGAGTTCTGCAGTTTTTTTTCAACAGTGAAAGATACATGAAAATGCTGTATTCAGCATTATTAACGATAACTCTATTGTACTCTGGTACAAAAAGCACCAATGATGAGATTATTTTCAAAACAAGTGAATAAATATATATTTGATAACTATATTACTGATAATGAATTGGCAAGTAAATTACATTAGTATGTTGACAAAGTCCAGATTTGTTAAGAGCGTACAGGAAAAGAAAGTACAATGATCAGATTATTGCTTTTAATTCCAGAAAGAGGAATTTAAAATATATTTTTGCAAGTTATTAAAGTGTATAGTGAGGAACAGAAGTATTTGAACACCCTGCGATTTTACAAATTCTCCCACTTAGAAATCATAGAGGGGTCTGAAATTCACATTGTAGGTACATTCCCACTCTGAGAGACAGAATTAAAAAAAAAAAATCAGGAAATCACATTGTATGATTTTTGAAGAATTTATTTGTCTTGCACTGCTGAACACCTAAGAAAGTATTTGAACACCTAAGAAACAGCAAGAATTCTGGCTCTCAAAGACCTGTTACTGTGCCTTTAAAAAGTCCACCTCTACTCCACTCATTAATCTAACTTAGTAGCACCAGTTTGAGCTCTTTAAAGACACCTGCCCACCCCGCAGTCAGTCAGACGCCAACTACTACCATAGGCAAGACCAAAGAGCTGTCAAAAGACACCAGAGACAAAAGTGTGGATCTCCGCAAGGCTGGAAAGGGCTACGGAGCAATTGCCAAGCAGCTTGGTGAAAATAGATCAACTGTTGGAGCAATTGTTAGAAAATGGAAGAGGCTAAAGACGACTGTCAGTCTCCCTCAGACTGGGGCTCCATGCAAGATCTCACCTCGTGGGCTATCACTGATGATAAGAAAGTTGAGGAATCAGCCCAGAACTACAAGGGAGGAGCTGGTCAATGACATGAAGAGAGCTGGGACCACAGTTTCAAAGATCACTGTCGGTAGAACACTACGCCGTCCTGGTTTCAAATCATGCATTACACGGAAGGTTCCCCTGCTCAAGTCATCACATGTCCAGGCCCATCTGAAGTTTGCCAAGGATCATCTGGATGATCCAGAGGAGGCATGGGAGAAAGTAATTTGGTCAGATGAGACCAAAGTAGAACTTTTTGGTCTAAACTTCACTCGTCGTGTTTGGAGGGAAAAGAAGGATGAGTTACATCCCAAGAACACCATCCCTACTGTGAAGCATCGGGGTGGTAACATCATGCTTTGGGGGTGCTTTTCTGCGAAGGGGACATGACGACTGCACTGTATTAAGGAGAGAATGAATGGGGCCATTTATTGTGAGATTTTGAGCAACAACCTCCTTCCCTCAGTCAGAGCATTGAAGATGGGTCGTGGTTGGGTCTTCCAACATGACAACGACCCGAAGCACACAGCCAGGATAACCAAGGAGTGGCTCCGTAAGAAGCATATGAAGGTTCTGGAGTGGCCTAGCCAGTCTCCAGACCTAAATCCAATAGAACATCTTTGGAGGAAGCTGAAACTCTGTGTTGCCCAGCGACAGCCCTGAAAACCTGACAGATCTAGAAGAGATCTGTGTGGAGGAGTGGGCCAAAATCCCTGTTGCAGTGTGTGCAAACCTGGTCAAGAACTACAGGAAATGTTTGACCTCTGTAATTGCAAACAAAGGCTTTTGTACCAAATATTAACACTGATTTTTTCAGATGTTCAAATACTCATGTTCAGCAGTGCAAGACAAATAAATTCTTTAAAAATCATACAATGTGATTTCCTGAATTTTTTTTTTAAATTCTGTCTCTCAGAGTGGGAATGCACCTACAATGTGAATTTTAGACCCCTCCATGATTTCTAAGTGGGAGAACTTGCAAAATCGCAGGGTGTTCAAATACTTCTGTTCCTCACTGTATGTCTGGATAATATAAAAAAAATCAGTACATATCTGCAGTGCATGCATCGTTTCCCCTCGATGCACATTTTATGATGGGGCCATTTATCTTCATATGTCAAAGCTGTAGACAACCTATGTTTTTACAAATCCAAGGTAAGGCAACTTGAGATATAGTATTCTAATTGTTCATACTTGGAAAATGTCCATACTTTTTCCATCAAATGTATCACGAATGAGTGCAGCGCATAAAATAAACCAATGAATAACTGAGGTGATCTACACCATATATGTCTCTCAATCAAAATAAAAACATATTCATCACTCAAGAAAAACAGTAAAATAGCACATGTGAGTACATAGGTGAGTCCCAATATATAAATTCTATGACGTGAAAGTGCTATTCAAAAGTGAAGATCCAGCAGGCTGTGCACATATATTCTGAAAATCAGGAATAAGCCATAAAGTGGAAGATGATAATCATCCGGTGGTGTCCGACAGAACAGTGGGATTGCAAACTCACCAGAAGCACAATCATAATGTGCATTGGTTAATATTAGCCAGCCTGGAGGTCTCCCTTCAATGGAATCTGGTCTGGTCTGGGATATTCCTCCTCTGATGGTATGGGCGCTTAGAGCGTTGTCAATCAGAGGTCCCTCTCATGGATGGTATGAAATGGTCTGGTCATAAGGAAGTTTATTCCATCCTCCGAGTCGGATGTGACCTGGGTCCTGAGGGTTTAAGTGCTCATAGTAGAGCAAAAAATAGAGGATCCCATAGTGTAGTATTCTTGTAGTTTATTGTGAAATGATTACAAGGTAAAAAAGTGTACACACATATCATCCAAATAAAAATCAGGTGAACAAGGTAGAATAGCTCTGTAAACAATCAAATATAAGTAGCCTGTGCTGCCAATGTTACTGACCAGTCAGCTAGTTATGGTGGCCGCTGGACCTCCGTGATCCGGCAGCGTGACGTCTCAGGGTAGTGGGGCTCCTCCTTGACGCATTTCGTATAAATATACGTCCTCAAAAGGGGTGAGCCTTAACTACCTGGACGTCTGAGCAGCTATATATAGTGTTTCAAATGGTGCGCGCTTATTAGCAAGCGCCATCTTGCCGAGGATCAGTACAGACTGCGCATGCGCGAATGTCGCGGGCACCATGTTCCTGTAGATCATTGTCGGCCACTGTAGAACGCACATGCGCGAGTGTCACCAGATTACTGTAGAATGAAAATGCGCTTATGCGGAGCTGTCACTAGTCAGCTATGGTGAATGGCCTGCTGTATACTAGATCATTGTCGGCCAATGCAAATTGCACATGCGCGAATGTCGCCATATTACTGTAGATCGTTTAATCTGTAAATAAAGATGCGCTCGTGCGAGCGAGGCTATTACTAGTCAGCTATGGTAAATGACCAGCTGCATACTAATGGCCATATAGTTGTGAGTCTATATTGGTCAGAAAAAACTAAATAAGCACAATAGTCGCCATGTTAATATAAGTCATGAGAGCGGAATCAGTGAATATTAGTGCATGCTGTACTGCCACCATTTTATTGTAGTCGCCAAAAGAGTACAAAGCGTGCATATGATAGTTACTCCTATGGATGAAGAGTACAAAGCATGCATATGATAGTTACTGTATAGTGATTAATTAGCTAATAATCCTAATTAATGTATATGGGACAAATGGACTAACAATTACAGGTGGATGCCATAAGTAATCCGCTGTCTGGGGCCTAACATGCAGCACAGGTCGTGAATCACAAACAAAAATATTAAAATATTGTTATTAACAAATACGAACATCAAACAAAATAATAAATGTTTGATGACGAATAAAATGAATAAAAAATAATAAAAATTATGTAGTATTGATAATCAATAACAACCTGATTTTGGTGTAAAAAAGGTAAGAATGCATAAAAATCCAATAAATAGGATAAAATCAGAATAGTGTAAAACATATAAACAATATTTAGAGAGGCAAAAACATCATGTTGGTGAACATGTAAGGAATTCAAAAACATATAAAATGGAAATAGATATTGCTCATTGATAGAAACTGTCAGCTATAAAACAGTTAATATCAATGTCGATATTATGGCCTGCGGGGGTAAGGGTCCTCATTTCATAGATCTATTTTGTTTTCATTTGCGAAACCAGTCTGCCTTTATTTGAACCTCTCCAATGTTGTTGGACCATGTCTATTCCCGTGAACTGGAGGGTTGATGGATCACAATTGTGATGGTACCTGAAATGCTTGGATATCGAATGCTCTATAATACCCCTCTTAATGTTATAGCAGTGTTCACAGAATCTATCACAGCCAATATATTGTTTTCGGTAGGGGCATTTCAGAAGGTACACTGCGTATCTTGTGTTGCAGGTCATAAAGTGCAATATATCGTACATCCTACCAGTTACAGTAGATGTAAATGTTTTGATTCTTTTTTTGAGCATTTTGGTCTGTATACATATTGGGCATTTTTTACAGGAAAGAAACCCTTCATATTCGTGAAAAAACTCGGTCGGGGAGGGGGTTCAATCACATTGGGTGAAATTTTTGTTTTCAGGGTGGGTGCTTTCCTGAAGACTACTTCCGGTTTCTCAGGTAATGCATTCGCTAGAATCGGGTCTGCCTTTAAGATATTCCAGTTTTTCCTGATGATTTTGTTAATGATTTTGTGCTGTATAGAAAAGGAAGTGACTAATGGGCAGAACATACTTTTCTTCTGCGTGTTAGTATCAGACAGCATTTCCTCCCTATTCATGTCTGCTACGTTGGTTATTTCAGTATTAAGGATCTCTTCCTCGTAGCCTTTCTCCATAAATCTCTGTTTAAGTATACTCGCTTTGGTATATACTCAATATCTGTACAATTACGCCTGATTCTCATAAGTTGACCTCTGGGGACATTGGCTAACCAGGATGGGTGATGCCAGCTGTCTAGAGGGATATAGCTGTTTCTATCCGTTTATTTAAAGAATGCTTGAAATGTTAAGTGGCCATCTTTACTTAATAACGTAATGTCCAAAAAATTCATTTCAGTTGTGCTGTAGGTGTATGTGTATATTTAAGTCATTGTTGTTGAGCGTTCCAAAGAAGTTAACTAAAGCTGATTCCTCACCTTGCCATAGAAGCAGAAAGTCATCAATATAGCGTTTATAAAATAAAAATTCTGGCCAATCCCTAGAATATGTGACGTCCTCCTACCACCTGGCCATGAAGAGGTTGGCCAGGCTGGGGGGCGAATTTTGTGCCCATTGCAACACCCCTGGTTTGTAAGTAAAAGGTGTGATTGTACCAAAAATAATTTTTCCGCATGGCAAACTCTAGAAGATCTATTATAAAATACTTAAGGGACCATAGTCTTTATATTTGTGTATATGTTGACCAGCTCTCACCTCCAGCTGCACCCGTTTTACGATTGGTGTCTGTTTCCTGAGAGAATCATCCCCCACTACTCATGTGATCTTTATCAGCTTCTAATTGGGGTGGAGTTGAATGCTCATTTGAGCATCTCCCTATAAATTTAGATCAGCTCATGGGGGAGATCTCTGATGGGGGGCACAGTCTCTGATGGGGGTGCTGCTTCAGATTGAGTGTGGCTTAGAACGAGTGCATAGAAGAAGCAGTTAAACGCAGCAGTTGAACTAAAGCAGGAGAACTCAAGCAGCAGGAAGACACAACAACAGCAAGAAGCTCTACTGCATGCTGGAAGACTGCAAGCAAACACCCTGGGAAACCTCTTACATGCCTGAGACCCACTCTGTGTACCTTTTATATAACACACCCCCTCTTCTCCTTATCATATTACTATCCTCTGTTCCCAAATCTCATTTCTTTACCCCTCTGCTCCACCCCACAACCTGTACATCTCCCCCTCACTGCTATCATCTCCCTACTATTGCTCTCTTCACCTCCCCAAAATGTCTCTTCCATTCCTCCTTCTCATTTTCCTCTCCTCCATTCCCAAAATCCATTCACTATATCCCTCTGCCCCTCCCAAACATTTGTATATTGTGTCCTCACTGCTTCCCTCACCCCTCTATGGCACCCACCACCTCCTCCTATTACTCCGCTCTCCCACTGACCCCAACACCTCCACTAGGAGTTTCTCACGCTCCTGCACATCCTGCTCCCATGCCACCTTTCTCACCCTTCTCCTCCTCCTAGCCGCGGGGGACATCTCCCCGAATCCTGGCCCTCCACCTCCCTCACCCGCTCAACACCCTCCCACCTCCACATCCTACTGCAACCCCCGCAACTTAGTATCTGTCCCCCTGCTCCCTAAAATCTCCCCCCCATTTTCATGTGCACTCCTGAACGCCCGTTCGGTGTGCAACAAGCTTACCGCCATCCACGACCTCTTTGTTTCCCGCTCCCTCAACCTCCTAGCGATCACGGAAACCTGGATCCAGCCCACTGACTCTACCTCCCCTGCTGCACTCTCCTACGGAGGTCTCACCTGGACCCACTCACCCAGGCCTAACGGTCGTAAAGGTGGTGGGGTTGGTCTGCTCCTGTCACCGCAGAACACCTTCCGAGTCCTCCCAAACCCCCCCTCCCTATCCTTCTCCTCCTTCGAGGCCCACTGCCTCCGACTATTCTCCCCAACCCCCCTGAAGATTGCTGTGATATACCGGCCTCCTGGATCCATACCCCGCTTCCTGGATGACTTCTCCTCCTGCCTACCCTTCTTCCTCTCCTCTGAGCTACCCACCATAATTCTTGGGGATTTCAACATCCCTGTCAACCTTGACAACCCGGACACAGCCCGTCTCCTCCACCTAACCTCCTCCTTTGCACTTGCACAGTGCATACAATCCACCACCCACTCCGACGGAAATATCCTGGACCTTGTCTTCTCCAACCGCTGCGCTCCCCACAACCTCACTAACACCCCCTTCCCTCTCTCTGACCATAACCTGATCACCTTCTCTATCTCCTCGTCCTCCAACGCCTACCCCTCCAAATGTCACACTACTACCAGCCGTAACCTCCGCAACCTTAACCCTGCCTCCCTCTACTCTGCAGCTGATCAACTCCACGACCGCATCCTCCCCCTGTCCTGCCCCGACTTGGCTTTGACCGCCTACAACAATGCGCTCTCAACAGCCCTTGACTCACTAGCGCCTTTAACCACACGCAACATCAGACCCCGACCGCTCCAGCCATGGCAGACTGATCACACCAAAACCCTCAAACGACAAAGTCGTGCCCTGGAGCGACTATGGCGCAAAACCAAATCCCAACAAGCCTTCACCCGCTATAAATCTGCCTTCCGCACCTACACCTCCTCCCTCCATGCTGCCAAACAGGCCTACTTCTTGACCCTCATCAAGGCCCTCTCCTCCAATCCTCGCCGACTCTTCTCTGCCTTCAACTCTCTACTCTCTCCACCCCCACCTCCACCCAGCACCTCACTCACTGCCCTTGAGATTGCCAATCACTTCAAAAACAAAATTGACACAATTCGCAAGGACATTGCCGCAACTCACACACCCTCTCAACCCGTCCCCTCTCACACAGCTACCCCCTTATCCCCCCTCCCCCTCGACATAACCCGCAGGGACTTTGTCGCTGCTCAAACTCTCTCCAACCCCCTTCACCCTCACTCAGCTACCCCCTCATCACCCCTCTCCCACGGCCCCACCACTGCTCTGACCTCCTCTTCCACCCCACCCTACATTCCTCATACTGAAGCTCCCCCAACACTCCACACCTTTGACCTTACTACCATCGAGGAAGTCTCCAAGATCCTCTCTGATGCCCGCCTCACCACCTGCCCCCTCGACCCTATCCCCTCACAACTCCTACGACCTCCCTCCCCCTCCATCCTACGCTCCCTCACCCACATCTTCAATCTCTCCCTCTCCTCAGGCACTTTCCCCTCCCCTCTGAAACATGCACACATCACCCCCATACTTAAAAAGCCCTCCCTGGACCCCAATGACCCGAACAACCTCAGACCCATCTCCCTGCTCCTATTTACATCTAAACTCCTCGAGCGCCTAGTCTACACCCGCCTATGCTCTCACCTCAACGACAACAACCTCCTCGATCCCCTACAGTCCGGCTTCCGTCCCCTACACTCCACCGAAACTGCCTTACTCAAACTCTCCAACGACCTGCTAACCGCCAAAGCTAATGGCCACTATTCAGTGCTCCTACTCCTTGACCTCTCTGCGGCCTTCGACACAGTCGACCACCCCCTCCTCCTCAAAAAACTACACTCCCTCGGCCTCAGAGATTCTGCTCTCTCCTGGCTCTCATCCTACCTGTCACAACGCTCCTTCAGCGTTACCTATAATGCTACCACCTCCCCCTCACTCCCCCTCTCTGTTGGGGTCCCTCAAGGCTCTGTCCTTGGGCCCCTTCTCTTCTCCATCTATACCTCCTCCCTTGGCCAACTCATACACTCTCACGGCTTCAACTACCACCTCTATGCCGACGACACACAAATCTATCTCTCAACCCCCCACCTCACCCCCTTGGTCTCAGCCCGAATCACACACCTACTGAGCAACATATCAGACTGGATGTCGCTCCACTTCCTTAAATTGAACCTCTCCAAAACCGAGTTTCTTGTCTTCCCCCCAGCCCGGACACCACCCCCCATTGATTTCTCCGTCACATCCAACAACGCTACCATCAAACCCGCCCTGCAGGCCAGAGTACTGGGTGTCATTCTGGACTCCAACCTATCCTTCCAGCCCCAAGTCCAATCTTTAACAAACTCGTGCAGACTCCACCTCCGCAACATCGCCAAAATCCGCACGTTCCTAACCCCAGAAACCACTAAACAGCTCATCCACTCCCTCATCATATCACGACTCGACTACTGCAACTCCCTCCTCACTGGCCTGCCTCGCCGCTGGCTATCCCCGCTTCAGTCGATCCTGAATACGGCTGCCAGACTCATTCACCTTTCCAACTGCTCTGTCTCTGCCACCCCCCTCTGCCAATCCCTCCACTGGCTTCCGATTGCGCAACGGATCAAATTCAAAATCCTAACGCTGACGTACAAAGCTGTCCACCATACTGCCCCGTACTACATCTCTGACCTAATATCCAAGTACCGCCCAGCACGCACACTCCACTCCTCACAAGACCTCCTTCTCTCTAGTTCCCTGGTCTCCTCCTCCCATGCCCGCCTCCAGGACTTCTCCAGGGTGTCACCCATCCTCTGGAACTCCCTGCCCCAACCCATCATATTATCACCTACTCTCCTCTCCTTTAGGCGCACCCTGAAAACCCATCTCTTCAGGGAAGCCTACCCCACCCCCTGCTAACTTGCCGACCTCCTCCACTCTTCCTACCACTCCATCCCCCACAGCTATCTCCTCCTGTGCCACCACCCCCTCCCTCCTAGATTGTAAGCTCGAAAGAGCAGGGCCCTTGATCCCCTCATGTTTTGCATTGTATTGGTATTGTTCTGTCACATGTTCTGTCTCCCTTTGTAATGTACAGCGCTGAGCGAACTATTGGCGCTTTATAAATACTGTATAATAATAATAATAGTCCCTTTTGAGGACATATATTTATACAAAACTTGTCAAGGAGGAGCCCCAATACCCTGAGACGTCACGCCGCCGGATCACGGAGGTCCGGCGGCCACCATAACTAGCTGACTGGTCAGTAACATTGGCAGCACAGGCTACTTATATTTGATTGTTTACAGAGCTATTCTACCTCGTTCACCTGATTTTTATTTGGATGATATGTGTGTACACTTTTTTACCTTTTAATCATTTCACAATAAACTACAAGAATACTACACTATGGGATCCCCTATTTTTTGCTCTATATGAGCACTTAAACCCTCAGGACCCAGGTCACATCCGACTCGGAGCATGGAATAAACTTCCTTAGACCAGACCATTTCATACCATCCATGAGAGGGACCTCTGATTAACATCGCTCTAAGCGCCCATACCATTAGAGGGGGAATATTCCAGACCAGACCAGATTCCTTTGAAGGGAGACCTCCAGGCTGGCTAATATTAACCAATGCGCATTACGATTGCGCTTCTGGTGAGTTTGCAATACCACTATTCTTTCACACACCACCGGATGATTATCATCTTCCACTTTATGGCTGATTTCTGATTTTCAGAATATATGTGCACAGCCTGCTGGATCTTCACTTTTGAATAGTACTTTCACGTCATAGAATTTATATATTGGGACTAATCCTATGTTCTTACATGTGCTATTTTACTGTTTTTCTTGAGTGATGAATATGTTTTTATGTTTTTATTTTGATTGAGAGACATATATGATCTAGATCACCTCAGTTATTCATTGGTTCATTTTATGCGCTGCACTCATTCGTGATACATTTAATTTCTATGAGAGGACCTGTAGTTCCTTTTGGTGCATTTAGCTGCTAGCTTTGTTAGCGCTCGCTTACTTTCTTTGTGTATTTGTTGATACTTTTTCCATGCTTTCATCAATCTTATGTTTCTAGTTGAGGATTGTGAGATAATTAGGCAGAATCCTTAGGCATGAGAGAGAAGGCAAAATAGGCTTTTGTAGCACATTTATTCTAGAATCTGAAAATGGGGTCATGCACTTCCCAGTAACTCATCAATACAGCTAAAGGCACATTTGCTCAGAGATACAAAAGGTTTTTCAAGTAGGCACTAGCTATTACAGCTTCATGGACTGAAGTTTTTGCAGTTCCTGCAGAGAAGACAGATATCATTATTACTTGCACAAAACCTTTTAAAAGTTACCTTACACATTCCTGTTGATCTTATTTCAGCTAGAGCGGAGCCTATCCGACTGTTGCTGGCCGATCAAGGGGCCTCCTGGACGGAGGACGAAGTTCAGTTGAATGATTGGTGGTCTGGAAAATGTGAACTGAAGAAGACTGCTGTGAGTAACACTTTTTAACCACTTGCCCTCCTGAGGATTTACCCCCCTTAATGACCAGGCCTCTTTTTCCTACTCGACACTGCACTAATTCAACTGATAATTGCGCAGTCATGCAATGCTGCACCCAAACGAAATTTCACACAAATAGAGCTTTCTTTTGGTGGTATTTGATCACCTGTGCGCTTTTTATTTTTCACGCTATAAATAAAAAAAGACCAAACATTTTAAAGAAAAATATTTTTTACTTTCAGCTATAAAAAATGTATAGTAAACTCAAAGTTGGTTATAAATTTAGGCCAAAATGTATTCTGCTACATGTTTTTGGTAAAAAAAATCCCAATAAGTGTATATTGATTGCTTTGTGTGAAAGTTATAGCGTCTACAAACTATGGTATAGATACTGCAATTTACGCCATTTTTTTGCTATACAGCGCTGCTCTAGTTTAACGGACAATTGCGCGGTCGTGCAATACGGTACATAAATGAAATTTATGTCCTTTTTTTCACACAAATAGAGCTTTCTTTCGGTGGTATTTGATCGCCTGTGTGTTTTTTATTTTTTGCGCTATTAAAATAAAAGGCTGACAATTTTGAGAAAAAAAAACTATATTTTGGACTTTTTGCTATAAAACATGTCCAGTAAAAAAAATGTAAATATCAAATTTCATCATACATTTCGGCCAAAATGCATTCTGCGATATGTCTTTGCTAAAAAAAACCCCAATACGTGTAAATTAATTGGTTTATGTGAAAGTTATAGCGTTTACAAATGGCGGGAAAGATACTCGGATTTTTAATTTTTGTTTATACTAATAATGGTGGTGATCAGCGACTTATAGTGGCGATCAGTGACTTATGGCGGCGATCAGTGACTTATGGCAGCGACTGCGGGACTACGGGGACATTCTGACACTGGGGGGGAACTGACTTGGGGTCACTGACATCCCCAGTGACACCAATACAGTGATCAGTGCAAAAAAAAAAACACTGACACTGTACTAATGGCACTGGGGAGGAAGGGGTTAGCTTTTTATTCACTGAAAGGGTTAACTGTGTGAGGGGAGTGTTTTACTAGGGGACGGGGGTGTGTACTGCAAGGGGACACGCTGATCAGGAGAGATAAACTCTTCTCTCCCGATCAGCGTGTCAGGAGCTGTCAGGGAACTGACAGAAAGCAGAGCTACTGCAGCCCTGCTCTCTGTCAGTGATTGCCGCTAATCGGCGGGACACAGCCGGTAATGACTGGCCGTAACCCGGCGACTGACACCCGTGGATCGGCAGTGCAGGTAGGGCGGCGCCTTGTGCGAGCCCCCTACCTGTTTTGCAAAAGCACGTTTTAAAAGTCCAGTCCCTCATCCTGAAAATACTATTTAGTAAGCCAATGGAAAAGTATGTAGATAAGGAGATTTTGTGCCTTTAGCCACTTACCCTCCAGAGGATTTACCCCCCCCCCTTCCATTTTTTGCAATATGGCACTGCATTACTTTGACAATCGGCGCTGTGCATAAATTAAATTTATGTCCTTTTTCCCCACAAATAGCTATTTCTTTCAGTGGTATTTGATCACCTCTGCGGTTTTTATTTTTCACGCTATAAATAAAAAAAGACCAAACATTTTGAAGAAAAATATTTTTTACTTTCAGCTATAAAAAATGTATAGTAAACTCAAAGTTGGTTATAAATTTAGGCCAAAATGTATTCTGCTACATGTTTTTGGTAAAAAAATCCCAATAAGTGTATATTGATTGCTTTGTGTGAAAGTTATAGCGTCTACAAACTATGGTATAGATACTGCAATTTACGCCATTTTTTTGCTATACAGCGCTGCTCTAGTTTAACGGACAATTGCGCAGTCGTGCAATACGGTACATAAATGAAATTTATGTCCTTTTTTTCACACAAATAGAGCTTTCTTTTGGTGGTATTTGATCACCTGTGCGCTTTTTATTTTTCACGCTATAAATAAAAAAAGACCAAACATTTTGAAGATGCATAAATTAAATTTATGTCCTTTTTCCCCACAAATAGCTATTTCTTTCAGTGGTTTTTGATCACCTTTTTATTTTTTGTGCTATAAACAAAAAAAGACCGACAATTTTGAAAAAAAAATATATTTTTTACTTTTTGCTATAAAACTTACCCAGTAAAAAATTTTAAAAATCAAAATCAAAATTCTTCATAAATTTAGGCCAAAATGTATTGTGCTACATGTCTTTGCTAAAAAAAAAATACCAATACGTGTAAATTAATTGGTTTACGTGAAAGTTATAGTATCACCCCCCTCCTCATTCGCTCTGTCACCCACATCTTCAATCTCTCCCTCTCTACTGGCGCATTCCCCTCCTCCCTAAAGCACGCGCACATCACCCCCATACTCAAAAAACCCTCCCTGGACCCCACTGACCTGAACAACATTAGACCCATCTCCCTGCTGCCACTCACTTCAAAGCTCATTGAGTGCTTAGCCTACAATCACCTAAGCACCCACCTCACTGACAATAATCTCCTTGATCCACTACAGTCTGGCTTCCGTCCCCTACACTCCACCGAAACCGCCCTACTTAAAATCACTTACGACCTGCTAACCGCCAAAGCTAGTGGCCACTCTCTCCTGGTTCTCCTCTTACCTATCCCAATGCTCCTTCAGCATTACCTATAACGCTGCCACCTCCCCCTCTCTCCCCCTCTCTGTTGGGGTCCCCCAAGGCTCTGTCCTTGGACCCCTTCTCTTCTCCATCTACACCTCCTCCCTTGGCAAACTGATACACTCCCATGGCTTCAACTATCACCTCTATGCCGATGACACACAAATTTACCTCTCCACCCCTCGCCTCACCCCCTCACTCCCGCCCGCATCACCCACCTCCTAAACGACATATCAGACTGGATGTCGCTCCATTTCCTCAAGTTAAACCTTTCCAAAACCGAGCTCCTAGTTTTCCCCCCAGCCTGCGCCCCCCCCCCATCCTCTCCATCAGGACTAACAAGCGCCACCATCAATCCTACCCCACACACCAAAGTCCTAGGTGTCACCCTGGACTCAAACCTTTCCTTCCAACCTCATGTTCAATCACTATCAAATTCATGCAGGCTCCACCTCCGCAACATCTCCAAGATATGTATGTTCCTCACCCAAGACACCACTAAACAACTCGTACACTCCCTTATTATCTCACGCCTAGACTACTACTCCCTTCTCACCGGCCTACCCCAACACACGCTATCCCCGCTCCAGTCTATCCTGAACTCAGCGGCTAGACTCATCCACCTCACCAACCGCTCCACTTCTGCCACCCCCCTCTGCCAATCCCTTCACTGGCTCCCGATTGCCCAACGCATTAAATTCAAATTACTAACTCTGACATACAAAGCCATTCATAACGCTGCCCCAAACTACCTCACTGACCTGATACCCAAATACCACCCTACCCGTGCCCTTCGCTCCTCACAAGACCTCCTACTCTCTAGCTCCCTGGTCTCCTCCCCCCACGCTCGATTGCAGGACTTCTCCAGGACTTCCCACATCCTCTGGAACTCACTACCCCAATCCATCAGACTGTCACCTACCCACCTCACCTTCAAGCGCACCCTGAAAACCTATCTCACCCTACCCCACCCTCACCTAACAACCGTTCTCCTCCACTCCTCCTACCACTCCATCCCCCACATCCACTTCCTCCTGTACCTCTACCCCCTCCCTCCTAGATTGTAAGCTCGAAAGAGCAGGGCCCTCGTACCCCTCGTGTATTGTATTGTTACTGTATTGTCTCATGTACTGTCCCCCCACCTTAATGTACAGCACTGAGCAAACCTTTTGGCGCTATATAAACACTGTATAATAATAATAAAAATGATAGTGTCTACAAATGGCAGTATATATACTGGAATTTATTTAATTTTTTTATGCTAGTAATGGCGGCTATCAGCGACTTATAGCGGCACTGCTGGCATTCTGACACTGGGGCGGAACTGACTAACTGCCACTGACATCCCAATGACACTAATACAGTAATCAGCGCTAATAAAAAGCACTGACACTGTACTAATTACACTGGGCAGGAAGGGGTTAACATATGGAGCGATCAAAGGGTTAACTGTGTGCTGTGTGTGTTTTACTTGCAGGACATACTGCTGTGTATTTCTCTGCTGTGCAGAGAAATATACAGCAGTATGTTACTGCTAGCAGGAGAGAGACCTGTTGTTTACACACGGGTCTCTCCCCTGTCAGTGATACTCGGTGATCGCTGGGTGCCAGTGGTAGGGAAGGTTAAAAGCATATTTCCATCCTGACAATTTTCCTAGGCTCATATACAGTCAGGTCCATAAATATTGGGACATCAACACAATTCTAACATTTTTGGCTCTATACACCACCACAATGGATTTGAAATGAAACTAACAAGATGTGCTTTAACTGCAGACTGTCATCTTTAATTTGAGGGTATTTACATCCAAATCAGGTGAACGGTGTAGGAATTACAACAGTTTGCATATGTGCCTCCCACTTGTTAAGCGACCAAAAGTAATGGGACAATTGGCTTCTCAGCTGTTCCATGGCCAGGTGTGTATTATTCCCTCATTATCCCAATTACAATGAGCAGATAAAAGGTCCAGAGTTCATTTCAAGTGTGCTATTTGCATTTAGAATCTGTTTCTGTCAACTCTCAAGATGAGATCCAAAGAGCTGTCACTATCAGTGAAGCAAGCCATCATTAGGCTGAAAAAACAAAACAAACCCATCAGAGAGATAGCAAAAACATTAGGCGTGGCCAAAACAACTGCTTGGAACATTCTTAAAAAGAAGGAACGCACCGGTGAGCTCAGCAACATCAAAAGACCCGGAAGACCACAGAAAACATCTGTGGTGGATGACCGAAGAATTCTTTCCCTGGTGAAGAAAGCACCCTTCACAACAGTTGGCCAGATCAAGAACACTCTCCAGGCGGTAGGTGTTTGTGTGTCAAAGTCAACAATCAAGAGAAGACTTCAACAGAGTGAATACAGAGGGTTCACCACAAGATGTAAACCATTGGTGAGCCTCAAAAACAGGAAGGCGAGATTAGAGTTTGCCAAACGACATCTAAAAAAGCCTTCACAGTTCTGGAACAACATCCTATGGACAGATGAGACCAAGATCAACTTGTACCAGAGTGATGGGAAGAGAAGAATATGGAGAAGGAAAGGAACTGCTCATGATCCTAAGCATACAACATCATCAGTGAAGCATGGTGGTGGTAGTGTCATGGCGTGGGCATGTATGGCTGCCAATGGAACTGGTTCTTTTGTATTTATTGATGATGTGACTGCTGACAAAAGCAGCAGAATGAATTCTGAAGTGTTTCGGGCAATATTATCTGCTCATATTCAGCCAAATGCTTCAGAACTCATTGGACGCCGCTTCACAGTGCAAATGGACAATGACCCAAAGCATACTGCAAAAGCAACCAAAGAGTTTTTTAAGGGAAAGAAGTGGAATGTTATGCAATGGCCAAGTCAATCACCTGACCTGAATCCGATTGAGTGTGCATTTCACTTGCTGAAGACAAAACTGAAGGGAAAATGCCCCAAGAACAAGCAGGAACTGAAGACAGTTGCAGTAGAGGCCTGGCAGAGCATCACCAGGGATGAAACCCAGCGTCTGGTGATGTCTATGCGTTCCAGACTTCAGGCTGTAATTGACTGCAAAGGATTTGCAACCAAGTATTAAAAAGTGAAAGTTTGATTTATGATTATTTTGGTCCCTTAACAAGTGGGAGACACATATGCAAACTGTTGTAATTCCTACACCGTTCACCTGATTTGGATGTGAATACCCTCAAATTAAAGCTGACAGTCTGCAGTTAAAGCACATCTTGTTCCTTTCATTTCAAATCCATTGTGGTGGTGTATAGAGCCAAAAATGTTAGAATTGTGTTGATGTCCCAATATTTATGGACCTGACTGTAACTATCCATGGATATTCATAAGAGTGCAAACAGCCTACTAAAGGGTGGAAAATGAATAAAGTGCACTTTTGAAAAATCTTGTCTGGTCCTTGTGAAACCGCATAAGCTCAGAATGCAGATGCTGCATATTGTATCACGCTCCCCCTCCCAGATACTGCAATCCACATAGGAGGGCTTCAGCAGCAGAGGCAGTGCTGTCAATCCAGAAAACAGTCACATTACTGGATTTGGCTAGGTGCTGTTTGATAACATGCAGACAGCGACAATAAAGATAGCCATTCCCCCTTGAAAATGTTTTCATCCCCTTCAAACTCGGCGAATCTGCTTCGTACTCTCCATTTTATAACCAGTAGAGGCTTTAAACCCTTTCCTTCTCTCCGTGAGTCGCACTCTATACCGGCATCAGAAATATTTAGGTGCCTTCAGTTACAGCATTTCTATGCACCCGTCTGTCCATTCCCGCTCAGCTCGTTCAATGTCTTTCTTTGAACGATCCTGTGATAGAGACCCATATAGATGGGGTCTTATTTCTGATATCTGTAATCTTCTCTCCACTTCTGGGACCTCATCCAGCCGTACTTATGTCGTTAGGTGGGAGAAAGACCTGGGACTCCAGCTGAGCCCTACAGACTGGGACCACATTTGGTCTGCTACCAAATCCGGGGTTGTGCGATGGTAGGGACTTACTTCCATGTTTGGTGGTCCTGTCCAGTTGCCCGGACCTTTTGGGCCGAAGTTTTCCATATGTTATCCCAGCTCTTTGTAAAATCAATACCGCCAGACCCAACTATTTCACTCTTAAACTTGCGCCCCACCTCCATCTCCAAATCCCAATTGAAACTGCTCTTGCAAATCACTACCGCAGCTAAACAGATTTTGGCCTAATCATGGAAGTCATCGTCTCTATGTACACTTTCAGTTCGAAACAAGGTAACACAATCAATGATTCACGCCAAAGTTGAATCTATTTTAGATTCGATCCCTAAGTTTCTATTGATCTGGACCCCATGGGTGGTACATTTTCTTCCACCAAACTTTGATGACTCATTGCTCCTTCCCTGACGTCCTCTTATCCTGCATCGTGATAGTCCTAAGAGCCGCGTTTTGCATTGTCCTGGTTCCAAGATTCTCTAGTCTCTCCTTGAAGTCACACGCCCTCTCTCTCTCTCTCTCTCCCTCACTCTCGCTTTTAGTCTCTTCTAATCCTCCCCCCTTTCTTTTTTCCTTTTTTCTCCTTTTTATTTTTCCAATCTACCTTTGCCCCCCTCCTCTTGTTTCATACGGAACCTCCAATTGGTCATTGGGAATAGTGCTCCATCTCTGTTGTACATTTAGATTTTATCTTCCCATGTATCAGTGTCCCTTCATGCTTTATATGGTTCCTTGTACGAAGATTTTCATGCAATAATCCTTCTTCCCTGTATGGTAACATGTTTTTTCTGTATTCATTTGAGCCTGTATGTTCATGGACTGTCCTACTTCTCTTTCTTGTTATGTTTTTGAAAACAATAAAAAGTTTGAACAAGAAAATGTTTTCATCCCAATATATGAATGAATGGCAACTCTGCTATGAATTGCAGATGCACAACTAATTAAATGTTGCAGCACATATTGTTTAACCATTAGCCGCCCGGCCAATAGCCGTTTGGCGGCTTGAAAAGCGTTCTAGCTTTCCGGGTCCACGCCATTTGGCGTTGTCCCGGACACGCCCCCAAAGCGCGCCCCCAGCGGCGCGCATCTGGCCGGTCTCATGTCCGCTGTGTCCCATGGACACAGCGCTTTCACTGATGAGGGTAACAGCCAACACTATTGGCTGTTTACCCTGCGATCGGCTGTGTCCTATCACAGCCGATCCAATGTAGCAACAATGGAGCTGTCACTTGGCTTCCTCCCGGACACGCCCCCAAAGCACGCCCCCAAGGCGCGCCCCCGGCGGCGCAGCGAGCCGGTATCTTGCCAGCTGTGTCCCATGGACACAGCGCTTTCCCTGATTAGGGTAACAGCCAATACAATTGGCTGTTTACCCTGCGATCGGCTGTGTCCTATCACAGCCGATCAGAAGTATAAACAAAGAGCTGTCACTTGTTGTCACCACTTCTTCTCCTCACACACGGATCCTGTGTGAGGAGAAGAAGGGGAACCGTGAGTTACAGCTCAGTACAGTGCAGCACATTATAGATTGCCAGAGTGTACCTGTCAGTGTACCTGTCAGCCCATCACAGTGTACCTGTCAGCCCACCTGTCAGCCCATCACAGTGTACCTGTCAGCCCATCACAGTGTACCTGTCAGCCCATCACGGTGTACCTGTCAGCCCATCACGGTGTACCTGTCAGCCCATCACGGTGTACCTGTCAGCCCATCAGGGTGTACCTGTCAGCCCATCAGGGTGTACCTGTCAGCGCATCACCAGCCCATCACGGTGTACCTGTCAGCCCATCAGAGTGTACCTGTCAGCGCATCACCAGCCCATCACGGTGTAGCTGTCAGCCCATCAGAGTGTACCTGTCAGCCCATCAGAGTGTACCTGTCAGCCCATCAGAGTGTACCTGTCAGCCCATCAGAGTGTACCTGTCAGCCCATCAGAGTGTACCTGTCAGCACATTACCAGCCCATCACAGTGTACCTGTCAGCGCATCACCAGCCCATCACCGTGTACCTGTCATCAGCCCATCACAGTGTCCCTGTAATCAGTCCATCACCGTGTACCTGTCAGCAGTCCATCACCGTGTACCTGTCAGCAGCCCATCACAGTGTACCTGTCAGCAGTCCATCACCGTGTAGCTGTCAGCAGCCCATCACAGTGTACCTGTCAGTGTACCTGTCAGCGCATCACCAGCCCATCACCGTGTACCTGTCATCAGTCCATCATAGTGTACCTGTCAGCAGCCCATCACAGTGTACCTGTCATCAGTCCATCACAGTGTACCTGTCATCAGTCCATCACAGTGTACCTGTCCGCAGCCCATCACCACGTACCTGTCAGCAGCCCATCACCGCGTACCTGTCAGCGCATACAACTGTGCAGCCTGTCAGTGTACCTGTCATCAGCCTGTCATCAGAGTACCCATAAAAGCCACCATCACTGCAGCCCATCAGTAGTTACCCATTACCCATTACAGTTGCCTGACATACTGCCAACATGTCCAAAAAATATTATTCTAGTGAGGAGGCTTTCCAAATCCTGAGCATGACGGACGAGAGCAGCGGGGAGCTCTCACCCTCCGATTCCGATTTTGATTACGAGCCAAGAGAAAGCAGTGGATCGGTGACCGAATCGGAAGAGGAAGTAGTCCCTACAAAAAGAGTAAGACGCTCTGAAGAGCAGGCAACAACGAGCAGCGCCAACATACAAGTGCCATTACACACAAATGGTCAGTCAGAAAATACCAACAGAGCTAGACCCCAGGATGACAGGCCCAGTACCAGCACTGGGATATCACGCCAGACCCCAAGAGTCAGGTCCCAAACTTGCCTCCCAAACTCTCTTGCAAACCCTTTGTGGCTGCCTTCCAACACAGGATCAGCTACAATCCACCCTTTCACCGCACAACCAGGAGTGCAGATCAACACAGAAAATTTTTCCCCAATTGATTTTTTTAATTTATTTTTCCCTGATAGTTTCCTTCAGTCAATTGTCGATCAAACCAACCTATTTGCCCAACAATTTATTGCAGCCAACCCCAATTCGTGTTATGCCCGTCCATTCGAGTGGAGACCGCTAACACTAGAAGAGCTTAGATTGTTTTTGGGCCTTACGGTCAACATGGGGCTTACAAAAAAAAATGTACTACATTCATATTGGTCCACCCACCCCATCCATCACATTCCCATATTTTCATTCGTAATGTCCAGGTCACGTTATGATATGATAATGCGTTTCCTGCATTTCAGTGATAATTCCCAGTGCCCTCCCCGAGATCAGCCAGGCTTTGACAAACTGTACAAAGTTCGCCCCCTAATTATTTTTTTTTCTAGAATATTTTCTGAAGTTTATGTCCCTGACCAAAACATCTGTGTGGACGAATCTCTTATCCACTTTACTGGCCGGCTGGGAATCAAGCAATACATGCCCAGTAAGAGGGCCAGGTATGGACTTAAGCTCAACAAGCTGTGTGAAAGTGCCACGGGTTATGTGCATGCCTTTCGCATGTATGAAGGCAAAGACTCCCACCTTCAGCCCCCTGGGTGCCCAACCTACATTGGCATAAGTGGCAAAATTGTCTGGGACCTGGCCTTTCCACTCCTCCAAAAGGGGTATCACATCTATCTTGACAATTATTATACAAGCCTGCCCCTTTTCCGCCACCTGTACCTTGAAAAAACAATGGCCTGCGGTACTGTCCGACCAAACAGGAAGGGCTTCCCACAAAGTTTAATTAGAACGACTCTACAAAGAGGGGAATCTGCAAGTGTTAGGAACGAGGAAGTGCTGGCCGTGAAATGGAGGGATAGGAGAGATGTTTATGTCCTGTCCACAATCCATAATGACATCATGGTGGACATTCATAGAAGACGAGGGGAAGTCCAAAAGCCAGAGTGTATCTTCAATTATAATCAATTCATGGGGGGGGTGGATTTAAACGATCGCATGCTGCAGCCATACTTACCAACAAGGAAGACCCTCTACTGGTACAAAAAAGCTGCAATATACATTTTCCACATGGCAATTTATAATTCATATATAATCTATCAAAAATCAACTGAAAGACCTAGCCACCTCTTCAAATACACTGAAGATGTCATCACTGCCCTAATCTATCAGCAAGGATCTCCACCACAAACCATTCGCTCCGATTGTGTCAGCAGACTGCATGAACGCCATTTCCCTGAGAGAATTCCACCATCAGAAACAGGAAGAAGACGTCGAAAAACATGTAAGGTATGCAGCAGAAGGGGAATTAGGAAAGACACCAGTGTTCATTGTCCCCAATGTCCCTCCCAACCAGGCCTATGCTTCGAAGACTGCTTCAAACGTTATCACACTATAATAAGATATTAGTTCCCCATATTTTCAACAGCCTACAGCTTCCCCATTTTTGTTATCTGTGCTGATCTTTTGCCTACTGCCATGATTTACCATGCCTCTGCCTTCTACCTTAACTGACCCTGGCCTGTTTACCGACAATGCCTCTGCTTGCCGTCTGAATTGCTTCTACACCACATTTCTGCTTTTCACCAAAACTGACCATGGCTTGTTTATCGACTATGCTTCTGCCTGCCGTCTGGATTATTAACCACGTTTATGCCTTTTTCCTGGACTGACCTTGGCCTGTTAAATCGACAATGTTTTTTGCCTGCTGCTTGGATTGATCTTTTGCCCTGCTACTGCAGTAGTGGGATTCAAGATAACACAGGGGTCTCGCATATGTGAGGGGCTTCAGAATAGATAAAAACCAGTTTTTGGTTTTCTCCGGGTTTTGTTAGTCCCGGAATAGGGTCTGTTGTCCGGAGGCTTCGAAGAGATTGGGTGGGACGAAGCCTCTACCCCTGTGCCCCAGTCCTACCTGATCAAGGCCCTAAGCCTGATGTTCCTGTCTGCTGCCTGGACCAATACTTTGGCTGTGCTGACCATATCTCCTCTTGCTACCTGTACTGACCCAAAACTTTCGGGCCATGTTCCTGCCTGCTGCCTGGACCAATACTTTGCATGGACCAATACAAACCAACACAGGTTAATCATATCTCTGCTTGCTGCCTGTACAGACCTAGGACTTTTTATGGACCATGTTCCTGCCTGTTGTCTAGGACCAATATTTTGGCTGTGCTGACCATATCTCTGCCTGCTGCCTGGACTGACCTAGGACTTTTTATGGACCATGTTTCTTCCTTCTACCTGGATCTCAGCCTGCTGCCTGTTCTGACCCTGGCTTGTTTATCCACTATATTCCTGCCTGCTGCCTGGTCGAATCCTGTTGCTGTTGCCTGCTTCCTGGTCCAATGCTCTCCTAAAACCATAGGTAATCTTTTGCTTATCCTTTCTTTAGCTGTGAAAAAGTTTCAGATTGTGGTATTGTCATGTTCAGGAGGAGTAGTAAAATGTATTTTCGAGTATAGAAGAAATATCCTATAAATTGACAACTTTGTGTAAAAAAAAAAAAAACTTTTTCATTTTTTTTTCCACATTTTCTAAAAACTTGTGGAAAAAAATAACATGTTCAAAAAACTCATTATGCCTGATACATACCTTGGGATGTTTGCTTTCCAAAATGGGGTCATTTTGTGGGTGTTTCTACCATCCTGGTGCTCCAGGGCCTTCAAAACTGTGATAGGGAGTCAGGAAATTAGATGTGTAATTTATGCCCCTTTTATGCTCCTAGAATGCATGGAGGTTCTACTTGGATGTTGGGTCTCTGTATGTGGCCAAGCTGCGGAAAAGTCTCACACATGTGGTATCGCCATACTCAGAAGGAGTAGCAGAATGCATTTTGGGGCATAATTCTTGGTATGTACATGCTGTGTGTTAGAAATATCTTAGAAATTGACAACTTTGTGTGAAAAAAAAAAGTTTTCATTTTTCTTTCCACATTTTCTAAAAACATTTGGAAAAAAATAACCCGTTCAAAAGACTCATTATGCCTGATAGAATATACCTTGGGATGTTTGCTTTCCAAAATGGGGTCATTTTGTGGGTGTTTCTACCATCCTGGTGCTCCAGGGCCTTCAAAACTGTGATAGGGAGTCAGGAAATTAGATGTGTAATTTATGCCCCTTTTATGCTCCTAGAATGCATGGAGGTGCTACTTGGATGTTGGGTCTCTGTATGTGGCCAAGCTGCGGAAAAGTCTCACACATGTGGTATCGCCATACTCAGAAGGAGTAGCAGAATGCATTTTGGGGCATAATTCTTGGTATGTACATGCTGTGTGTTAGAAATATCTTAGAAATTGACAACTTTGTGTGAAAAAAAAAAGTTTTCATTTTTCTTTCCACATTTTCTAAAAACATTTGGAAAAAAATAACCCGTTCAAAAGACTCATTATGCCTGATAGAATATACCTTGGGATGTTTGCTTTCCAAAATGGGGTAATTTTGTGGGTGTTTCTACCATCCTGGTGCTCCAGGGCCTTCAAAACTGTGATAGGGAGTCAGGAAATTAGATGTGTAATTTATGCCCCTTTTATGCTCCTAGAATGCATGGAGGTGCTACTTGGATGTTGGGTCTCTGTATGTGGCCAAGCTGCGGAAAAGTCTCACACATGTGGTATCGCCATACTCAGAAGGAGTAGCAGAATGCATTTTGGGGCATAATTCTTGGTATGTACATGCTGTGTGTTAGAAATATCTTAGAAATTGACAACTTTGTGTGAAAAAAAAAAGTTTTCATTTTTCTTTCCACATTTTCTAAAAACATTTGGAAAAAAATAACCCGTTCAAAAGACTCATTATGCCTGATAGAATATACCTTGGGATGTTTGCTTTCCAAAATGGGGTCATTTTGTGGGTGTTTCTACCATCCTGGTGCTCCAGGGCCTTCAAAACTGTGATAGGGAGTCAGGAAATTAGATGTGTAATTTATGCCCCTTTTATGCTCCTAGAATGCATGGAGGTGCTACTTGGATGTTGGGTCTCTGTATGTGGCCAAGCTGCGGAAAAGTCTCACACATGTGGTATCGCCATACTCAGAAGGAGTAGCAGAATGCATTTTGGGGCATAATTCTTGGTATGTACATGCTGTGTGTTAGAAATATCTTAGAAATTGACAACTTTGTGTGAAAAAAAAAAGTTTTCATTTTTCTTTCCACATTTTCTAAAAACATTTGGAAAAAAATAACCCGTTCAAAAGACTCATTATGCCTGATAGAATATACCTTGGGATGTTTGCTTTGCAAAATGGGGTCATTTTGTGGGTATTTCCACTGTCCTGGTGCTCCAGGGCCTTCAAAACTGTGATAGGGAGTCAGGAAATTAGATGTGTAATTTATGCCCCTTTTATGCTCCTAGAATGCATGGA
Organism: Staurois parvus; assembly: GCF_062004578.1. Lineage (NCBI taxonomy): Eukaryota > Metazoa > Chordata > Amphibia > Anura > Ranidae > Staurois > Staurois parvus. The sequence goes on from NW_028318226.1 coordinate 2,204,319, forward strand.
GGTGCTACTTGGATGTTGGGTCTCTGTATGTGGCCAAGCTGCGGAAAAGTCTCACACATGTGGTATCGCCATACTCAGAAGGAGTAGCAGAATGCATTTTGGGGTGCAATTGCAAGTATGTCTATGCCAGGTGTGAGAAATAACTTTTATTTTGGCAATTATGCGTGAAAAAAAAAAAAAAATAATAATTTATTCATTTTCCAAAGAATTGTGGGAAAAAATTACAACTTCAAATAACTCACCATGTCTTTTACTAAATACTTTGGACTGTCTATTTTCCAAAAAGGGGTCTTTTGGGGGCTATTTGTACTTTCCTAGCATGTTAGGGCCTCAAGAAATGAAATAGGCCATCAGTGCTTCATGTGTGATCAATTTGCAATGATTGGTGCCATAGCTTGTAGACTTTATAACTTTCACACAGACTAAATAATATACACCGATTTGTTTTTTTTTTACCAAAGGTATGTAGCAGTATAAATTTTTGCCTAAATTTATGAAGAAAAATTACTTATTTGCAAAATTTTATAATAAAAACAAAGAAAATCTTATTTATTATTATTATTTTTTCGTTTATAGTGCAAAAAATAAAGAACTCAGGGGTGATTAATTACCACCAAAAGAAAGCTCTATTTGTGGGAAAAAAATGATAAAAATTTCATATGGGTACAATGTTGCATGACCGTGCAATTGTCATTCAAAGTGCGATAGCACTAAAAGCTGAAAATGGGTCTGGGCAGGAAGCTGTAAAATTGCACGGTATTGAAATGGTTAATTGGAGCCAATACTTTTACTTTAAGTCCATTGCTGTTTCACTAAGTACGTTGCAATTGTTTCTATGGGACTCTATGCCTGACTAGCTGTACATTGTTGTTGAACCAGTCAAATTTGGTCAGTGTATGGCCAGATTTAGCCATAGGCACTGTTTATTCATTCATTGAATCACATGTCTGTCAAAGAGGAGTAACGTGATATGAACAGAAATATCTCTCTTTCTTAGGGCAATGTCTCTTGGAGGAATTCTGGCAGTTATGAAATGTAAATCTCGGACATGGGATACGGTAGTTACAAGTAAAAATAAGCACATTACTTGTCATTATTAAAGAAGAGAGGATTAGCCCATACTGTGTGCAAGTCGGAGGCACTGCATATATTTATTTGTTCATTAAACTACGTTTGTTGAAGAGTGATTTGTACTACAAACACAATGTTCATTTAAACCAGGCATAGACGGATGGAAATCAGCACGAACCAGACAATATTTCGATCCATCTATGGTCAGGCTGTTTGTACTGAAGTCGATCTATCAATTGACTTCAGTACAACCAGCCTGTTGGGGTTTTTTGCCCAGTCACTGCTGGCGGCTATAACTGCGAGCAGTAGTCTTTGTAATCTGCCTGTGGGAAAAGCACAAAACAACACCAAAGTAATGAGGGAGAGAAATAAATGCAATAATAATGTATGGCCTGCGTTAAGCCTAGTACACACTATGACAAAATCATACAAATGATCATCTGAAGATCATCTGAAGATAGCGCATATCATGATGTAGTCATAATGGTATTGACTTGTAAGAAAATTCTCAGCTGACAAAGGTAAACATAGCTACATACTAGCATAGGAGAAGAGAAAGAGTAGGGTCGTTCTTTGCTTCTGATCATGTGAATTTTTCTCTATTCAATTATTTTCGTACGATTACTGTACACATTAAATTAAAGTTGTATGTTATGTTCACATAAGATAAACATTTTTTAGCTTGCACCTTCAGTCGGAATTGGCTGTCATAAACACTATACTATACTACAGAAATGTTTGTATGGTAGTGTGCAGGAATTCGGGTGTATATACTGTACACTCCCTGGAAGACACATCTCCTGTGGGAACTGAGGCAGTCGTGGAATGTAAACCTCAGGCATGAGAAACATTAGCATATGAGAAAATATCATTAATACACCATAGGGTTAACACATTCGATCAAAGGGAGAGAGGAAATATGTCAGGATTTTGTGTGCAAACCAGGATAATTACCTACATTCATTCATAATATGTATGCTAATGAGAATTGATGTATCATGAACAGACTGTATAATAACAAGTACTTACAATCCACATTTAATGGAACCATATGTATGGAGTTTACTACAATATACTATTTGGAAATATTTAATTGAGGAATTACACTCACCGGCGACTTTATTAGGTACACCTGTTCAATTCCTTGGTAACACAAATTGCGAACTCAAATTGGCAGCTAACTCAATGCATTTAGACATGTAGACTTGGTGAAGACGACGTATTGAAGTTCAAACCGAGCATTAGAATGGGGAAGAAAGGGCATTTAAGTGACTTTGAACGTGGCATGGTTGTTGGTGCCAGACGGGCTGGTCTGAGCATTTCAAAAAGTGCTGATCTACTGGGATTTTCATGCACAACCATCTCTAAGATTTACAGAGAATGGTCTGAAAAAGAGAATATATCCAGTTAGCTACAATTGAGTGGACGAAAATGCCTTGTTGATGTCAGAGGTCAGAACAGAATGGGCAGACTGGTTGCTGTGACATTCAGATGGTATGGTCAGAATTTGGCATAAACAACATGACAGCATGAATCCATCCTGCCTTGTATTAACAGTTCAGGCTGCAGGTGGCGGTGTAATGGTGGGGGGAATATTTTCTTGGCAATAATAAGGAGTACCTAATAAAGTGGTCAGTGAGTGTATATTCCTGGATTATTTGATATGTATTTCTATGCCATGTGAGATTTAGAGGGTGGTAAAAACCTTCCAAGTTTACACTTTCAGACAGCATTGCCTTGTTTTTAATGGGAGAGATAAGTGTGCTCATAAATGCTGTGTATACATTTTTTTTTAAATTAAATGAAGGTACATTTTGTATGGAAATACCCAGCATTGGTCCCAGGTTATCAAAAAATTTTTCCTTACATAATTTGTAAATGTTTATTGGGTGCAGGAACCTGCCATATTTATTGGGAATGGGATTCTGTTATTTGTAAAATTTAGAGGCTCTTGATTTCACATATTTTAATGTTCTATTCTCTGCATGTTTGTACCAAGAAACCTTATCACCCCTAGCATAGTGGGACTTTCCCTGAACTATGCTGTGTATCTTATGCCATCAAATAGCATAAAGTAGTGGTGAGAGCAGGTACATAGTTTATGAGGTGTTTATTACTGACATATTATCTGCTCTCCTATTGGATAAGTAGATAAAACTGTGAATAGCTGTAAGTAATTTCTATACTTTCTTATTGCTAAACTCCTGCTTTTTAATAAGAATATTATCCCCATCAAAAGGGTAAAAACTATAGATCAGGCGGCAATACTCTCCTTTCATCCAGAGCTGCTATGACAGTATTCCCTTTCTACTATAATGTTAGCCTTCTGGGTGGAACAACACCCAGTGTCAATAATTCTGGAGGGCTGTGGAGAAGGACAGACTGAGTGCAGGGTGTCATGGGCCTCCCCCTGAAGAGGTATTACCATGGTGCCATAGAGAATGCAACACTGACACAATCATGTTAGCCCTGCTCTTTACATAATCAAAGACCACCAATCGCTGGATGAAGATCAAAAAGGAAGAAGTTCCTGTAGAATAACGTGACAGACCTAAAGACTGGAAAAAGGTATATATTAAAAAATGCATAAAATATTGTGAGCCCAGAGTTTGTATTTATGATTGCCTATGTCTTCCAGCCCTCACTACATCTTTACCCCATCACACTCTTACCCTTTCTATCTCTATAATGACAGCTGATGTCTCCTGCAGGTCTTTGGACAACTGCCTCGATTTCAAGATGGAGACTTTGTTCTGTATCAGAGCAATACTATCCTGAGGTACCTTGGACACAAATTAGGTGAGAGTTTAGATCTTTTTATTATTTAAAGTGGTTGTAAAGACTCAAGGTTTTTTATCTTCATGCATTCTATGCATGAAGGTAAAAAACGTTCTGTGTGCGGCAGTTCCCCCAGCCCCCTCAATATTTACCTGAGCCCCATCGAGATCCAGTGATGTACATGACAGTCTCGGTTGTCTCGGGTCTCTGCCTCCTCATTGGATAAGTTAGCAAATGGGCTCCTGCTACTGTCAATCGCAGCCAGTCAGCCAATGAGGAGAAAGAGGGGGTGGGGCCAAGCCATGGCTGCACACAGCAGGTAAATATAACATGTTTGTTATTTTACAAAAAGAAAAAAAAGGAACCTTTAGTATTTCTTTAATTGCATATAAAACTCTTGGCAAGCATAGACTTTCTAGCACCACAAATAAACACATGGGGTGGTTTTCCAGCAAGATGCTTGCAACAGAAGAAGGAAAATGGCAAATGTAAAAAACATGCCATTACATAAGTTCTCTTTGTTAGTTTCAGCTATAGGCATGGTAATTTGGCAATAACTTTATTATTTGATACAGAGGTGATATACATTTGGGGGACAAAAACTAGGCTTTCTTTTGGTGGCATTGTCTCTGAAGAGTTACTTAATATTCTATTAATTTTAAAACCACAAATAAGTAAATAATTACCTTTTCTCTACCTTCATGCTTGCTTAAGCAAGTCCTGTATAAGCTATAGATACATATTAAATAGCTACTCCTGAAAAGCTGTTGTTGCGATCAGTGCTAAAACAACTGCTGACAGCTTCTGGCAACTAGGCCAGCAGGCTTGCACCTGGAGTGAAAGGTCTCTAATACAGTATGTGCAAGATATGTCCTGGGTACTCACAATGTTTTTCCATTTTGAGTTTAAAAATAAAACCCATGACCAAACTCCATTTTAAAATGTAGGGTTGAGTTTTTCAAGTAGTAGACATTTTCTTTAATAAAGCATGGTCTCTGTAAAATGAATTGCTGATTATTAAAATCAGTTTACTGCCTTTCCAAAGTTATCATCTTACTGAAAATATCTCCTGATTTCTGCAAAATGCTTATTTTCTTTCTAGTAATTCCTTATAGGAATACTGTCAACTGTGACTCTATCCAATAAAATTTAAAACAAAGTTACCTTCAAAATCTAAAGTTTTGTATTGACCTGTCCTCTTGTCCGTTCCTCAGATCTTCACTCTTCTTAAGATATAGCTGCGGAAGGATATTCATCATCAGCCACACTTCAATAGCTGCTCCCCTTTGGAGAGCATTATTATTATACAGGATTTATATAGCGCCAACAGTTTGTTTAGTGCTTTACAATATAAATGAAAACAATACAGCAATGATACAGTTCAATACAAGAGGGTTAGGAGGGCCCTGCTCCTTGGAGCTTACAATTGAAGAATACTTTTTAGAATTCTTTATTTCAGGGTGCTTTTTTTGGATAGCTTCAGTCAATCAAAATGTGGAAGTAATATCTAAAAATGGCTTTTATTAAACATTGCAAATTACAGCAAAGTGAAAAAGCATACTTTTTAAGAATATATAAAATGTTTCCTTTAAGTGTACAAATACATAGTTGGGTCTAACACAAATTTTATTAACTCTGCAGGAATTGCTGGCAGTAACAGCCAAGAAATTGCACTTATCGACATGGTGAATGATGGCGTGGAGGATCTAAGGCAGAAATACAGCCGCTTGATTTTTTTGGAATATGTACGTGCCATTATTATAGATTAATTAGAGGGTGGAATTCAAAAAATTGCTTTTAGTGTTCACCACTCATCTCCTCTTTCCCTTCTTAATTTATTTGAATCGATTAACCTGCCTCATGAGGCTTTCACAATTCAGAATTTGCAAGCAGGTTTTTTTCTCCATTCCAATGTATGTAAAATACATGTAAATATGTCATAATGCAAACAGTGTTGGCAAATATCTGCTTAACATCAAAGGTAATAAGCAGTATGTTACATGCTGTCAGGCGTATTAGATAGGTTAAAGCACAACTAAAGACTCTGTAAGAGAATTCCTGCAAGGAAAATCGCGATCGGGAACGCGCATGCGCGAAAGAGATCCCACAGAAGAATTGTGGGTTGTGTGCAGGCGCGCAGGAATGCGCGATCGCGCACATGCACGCACACGTGCACATGCACGGCGAAGATTGGCGCCAGATGGGCTATTTAAGGTGCGCCTCTGCCCAGATTCAGTGCTGACTGGTCTTCAGCTCCCCCGTGTCCTGCTTGCTCCTGTTCGTTTCCTTGTTGCTGACCTTCTTTGTTCCTGACCCGACTCTGAGTACTCTCCTGCCCCCGGTTCCTGACTTCGGCTCTGATCCTGACTCTGGCTTTTCCTCCTGATCCTGTACCGCGCAGCCCGACTGTTATGACCCTGGCTATCCTACGACTCTGCTCCAGTCCTGTGTCCTGGCCAGGGGCGGATTGACAACTCATGGGGCCCCCGGGCAATAGGGGATCATGGGGCCCCTGTGTCCTTGCCCACACAAAACACACCCAAAAAGTCTATTAAAAGGTACCAGGGGCATTTCATGGGGCCCCCTACTGACCCTGGGCCCTCGGGCAGTGCCCAAGTTCTCGAATGGTCAGTCCTGGCTACAAACCTGTCTTTGCTGTGCATCTGGCAATCCACTGTACCTGCCTGGTCTATTGCTACAGTACCTAAATCAGAGGATATCCTGCCTACCAAGGTCATCATCTGCAAGAGCTGCAAGCAAACCTCTGGTGCTCTTGTCCCCCTGGTCCCTAGACTCCCTCTGTTCCAACTTCAACGGGGTCAGGGCTAGTGACACAAGTGAGGCCGACCTCGTCAATTCAGTCTCCCATCAAGTATGTAACAGACTCTGTATAACAGTCTCTAAGCAAATAACAAATCAAGTTACTATGTGATGCACAAGCCACATTAAGGAAACAAAAACTTCCTTTACCTTCCTTTCCTGAACCAATTCCTTTTTTATTTGTGTCTCAAATGATCCCCTCCCAGACACCGCAGCTCACAGTGAGCAGGCTTTTGCAAACAGAGACAGTGCTGTCAATCCAGAACAGTAAAAGGGGGTAGTACTACATGTGGCTATGTGCTGATTGAAAGCTACAGTGAATCAGCATTGACAATACTGAGAGCCACAACCTCTACAACCTTTTATTATCCAGCTGTAGTGAAAGCAGAAAGCAGGCACAACCTACAAGAGAGTGGCAACTCTGCTCTGAATTCAGGAGCAGTGCAGCATCTTTGTTGCACCATTACAGGAAGCTGACCCATTTGGAAGAAAAATATATTTGAAATATATTTTTAAATATATTTCAATAAATATATATATATATATATATATATACACACATACTGCATGTTGCATATATTACAAAATATATGAAAAATATTTGTAAAAATATATATATTTTTAAATATATTCTTCAGATTTTAACATAAAAAAGTCATTTTAACATATATTTTTACATATATTTGTAAATGCATTCCAAAATTGTAGATTTGTATTTTTAAAGACATACAGTATATTTGAAAATGTATTTTTAAAAATATTTTTCATATATTTTGTAATAAAAACGCATTTCACAATACAGCATATCTATATATATATTGAATATGGCCAAAATTGTAGTATTTCAAATATATGTCAATATATTTGGGAAGAATATTTTTAAAATGTATTTCAGATATATTTTTCTTCCATGTGGGGAATTAGGTGGACTTCACAGCAGGCTCAACAGTTATTTGAGGGACTGTGTAGGGAGACTAAGAGAAAACTGTAAATGCAGATGAACCTATAAATAGGTACTGTAGCACAATATTTTTTTTAAATGGCAGGCCATTATTCTACTTTAATTAGTTTTCTAAATTTTCAGAGTAAAACAGTGCTAGTCTTCCAAAACTGTTACTATTTTTACAAGCTATTCTGCTGTTTGCGTATTCAATCATTTTGAATGAATTGCACATTGATCTGATAAAGAAAGCGAAGCATGTGGCCATTATTAGGCGTTTAATATTGTCTGTGTCTCCAGTGAGTGTGATATACCATCTCTATTGGTCTTGGTGAACGTCACTGGAACAGAAAGTGATTGGAAATTCAAAATTTTACAGTTTCCATTGTGATAGAAGGTAAAGAGAAATTTAACAAAGGGCATACCTGACCAGGTGATATCTGTGAAGGTAATGATATAAAGATAGCAGAAAAGAAAGTTGACAGGGGTTTTAACACTTCCCGACTATCTAAAACAAGGAGTTTTGGCCAGAGACCCAGTGTCAGGAATCTCGGCAGCATACGGGTATGCGCATGCGCAGAACGCCAATGCGCATTAGCCGGCGAGCACTGGGGCTTGAGCGATCGCGGCGGCTGCACATGCGCACTCACGATCGCGGACGTGCGCCTGGCACCAATGAGAGCACAGGGTGCACTGCCGTATGGTCTTGTTTCCTGTGTTCCTGATTGCTCCTGTATCCTTGATTGATTTGTTGCCGACCCAGCCTGTTCCTGATCCTGTTGTCCTCTCCTGCTCTGACCTCTTGCTCGTCCTGACTATTCTCTGCCTAATCCTGATTGCCTGACCTCCTGTTGCTGAACCTGGCCCGAGACCTGTTTATTCTTTTGCCTACTGCTCTGTATTATTTGCTCCGCTGTTTCCAACCTGGCCTGTCTGACTAGGTTATACCTCTTCACGTATGGCTCTCACCTGTTATCCGCCATTGGCGGCTGCCTCTACCACAGCTGGTTGTACTTGGGAGTCGCGACCTGGTCTCAGGCTGCTTCAAGTCCATCCCCACTGTCAAGGGCTCTGGTGAATCAGCAGACTGAGGCTTAGATTCCGCGCCCTGAGGAATTCCGGTCTGTGGGCCGCTAGAGGCTACCACCAGTCGGCTCTTAACAGAACCATACGGCCATGACTGAGCCAGGAAGAGGCCCCTCACCCCTGGATGAGATATGCCAACACCTGGCGGCACTTACCCAGGCTGTGAAGACACTTCAGGAGGGGTACACACATCTGGAGGGACGGATTCAGACTCTAACCACACCAACAGCCACGCCATCAGCCACAGCTAATCCGTCCCCGGTCCGGGGCTCCGCAGAATCATCTGCCAGAGCCATGTTCACCATTCCTCCACTGGAACCTCGAGTACCAACGCCCGAGCGTTTTAATGGGGATCGTTTGATGGAGGATCATCATTCACGTTTGGACTCTGTTTTGTCATTTTTTAAAGCGATGGCACAATTTATGACGATCTGCAACGAGCCGCTTCTGCTGAGGCGGCTCTACATACCCTGCAACAAGGCCGCCGGGTAGCGGAGGATTATGCGGCCGAATTCAGGAGCTGGAGCGGAGACACACAGTGGAACGACGCAGCCCTGTGTCACCAATTTCATTTAGGTCTGTCTGACCCACTTAAGGATGAGCTGGCCAGAGTAGGCATACCTGACACATTGGAGGATTTGATTAGCCTGGCCATTCAAATCGACCGCAGCCTGTGGGAGCATCGGCAAGAAAGGGCCAATCCTAGCTCCAGACCAACATGGGTGTTACCTCGAATCCTGATCCAGCCGAATGCTCCAGTAAGGAATCGAGGTTCGGAGATGGCTGATGGGCCTGAACCGATGCAGATCGGACTGATGCGGCCCTCTCTGACTTTTGAAGAACGCCAGAGGCGTCGGCTGAATAATTTATGTCTGTATTGTGGAGCAGCTGGCCATATAGTACACTCTTGCCCTGAAAAGATGAGTAAGTGTGCATCTGTCCCTTCTTCTGTGTCTCCTACCTGCCTGAATAACGCAACTCACCTAGCTGTGCCTATTTCTTTCCAGCTCCCTGGAGGAACCGTACCAGTGACGGCCATTATTGATTCAGGAGACTGTAGCTGCTTTATTGATCTTGGCTTTGCAGCTCATCAGCAAATTCCCTTGCAGACCAAAGAACAGGGCCTGAATATCTATTTGGCTGACGGGTCTCGGATAAAGTCCAGGTTGGTAGACCGAGAGACCCCTCCGATCCACACCACAGTAGCGGGGCACCATCAGGAACTACTCCACCTGGACGCCAAGGGGATGAGTGGAATACAGCTTTTCGCACCCGATTCGGGCACTTTGAGTATCCGGTTATGCCATTCGGGTTGTGCAGTGCCCCGGCCACCTTTCAACACTTCATAAATGACATTTTCAGAGATTATCTGGATATCTTCGTGGTAGTTTATCTGGACGATATTCTGATTTTTTCCCCATCCCTGGAGGCACATCGAGGTCACGTCAGGAACGTGCTGGAGCGGCTTCGCCAGTACGGACTTTACGCCAAGGCAGAGAAGTGCAGCTTCGAGCAATACAGTATCCAGTTCCTGGGGCTAATCATCTCCACCTCGGGAATTGCCATGGATCCCCAGAAGATCTATGCAATTCTGGAATGGCCAGTACCCGCAGATAAGAAAGGCGTTCAGCGGTTTATTGGCTTCACAAACTTTTATCGAAAATTCATTAAGAATTTCTCAGGCCTGGTTTCTCACCCAACTTACAAGATCGGGGGTATGTTTTCATTGGACACCAGAGGCGCAGGTTGCTTTCTAGACCCTAAAAAAAAAAAGTTTTCACGGCAGCCCCCATCTTAAGTCACCCGGATGCATCCCTGCCGTACATTTTGGAGGTAGATGCATCCGAAAACGCAGTAGGAGTGGTACTGTCACAAAGAAAAGGCGTAAAAGAACTCATGCATTCAGTAGCTTTCTTTTCTAGGAAGCTCACCTAGGTGGAGAAGAACTACGATATTGGGGACCGGGAACTCCCGGCAATTAAAAATGCACTAGCAGAGTGGAGATACTTATTGGAAGGAGCCCTGCACCCAGTCTTGGTCTATACAGACCACAAAAACTTGGAGTACCTAAGGACAGCTAAACGCCTTAGACCACGGCAAGCTAGATGGGCGTTGTTTTTCTCGAGATTCACATTCCACATAACCTACTGACCTGGCTCTAAGAACACAAAACCCGACGCCCTGTCACGGATGTTCGAAGATCCTCAAGAAACTCCTAAACCTGATACTATTCTGCCAGCGGGTAACTTTCTGCTACTACAGTCAGAACTCCTGTCAAAGTTACAAGCCGCATCTATGGGGGCCCCCAAGCCATCCGGAGTCTCGGTACAAAACAGAGAAGGATTGTTATGGAAGGGGGAACAGATTGTGGTTCCTGAAGAAGCTCGAACCCTGGTCTTGGGCTACTGTCACAACCACCCATTGACAGGACAGTTCGGAATAGGTAAAACACTAGAGCTGATCCAGCGCACATTTTGGTGGCCAAGTATGGCCAAGGATTGTGAAATTTACGTCAAGACCTGTGATATCTGTAACAGAAATAAGCCTACGTGGAGTAAAGCATGGGGCCTACTACAACCCTTACCGGTACCTGACAGACCGTGGAGTATGGTCTCCATAGATTTTATTGTGGAACTACCACCTTCACAAAGCCAGACCGCAGTATTCGTGGTGGTCGACCGCTTATCCAAGATGGCTCACTTTCTGTCGCTCAGGAATACACCTTCCGCTCCCGAGACCGCACAACTCTTCATTAAAGAAATAGTAAGGCTCCATGGAGTTCCTAGGAACATAGTATCAGATCGGGGAGTCCAATTTACGTCAAAGTTTTGGAGAGCTCTGTGCGAAATGTTGGCGATTAAGCTGTCATTTTCATTGGCATACCACCCGCAAACAAACGGGCAGATGGATGGGACCAACCAGGCGTTGGAGCAATACCTTAGGTGCTATACCTCTTTTCTTCAGGACGATTGGCTGGCACTCCTGCCCCTAGCAGAATTCGTATATAATAATACAAACCATTCCGCCACGAAGCAGTCTCCATTTTACGCCAATTTCGGGTTCCATCCCACTTTTCTACCGGATCTGATTCAAGAAGCGTTAAATTTTTTCACTTCCAACAAGTTACTACACTAAGCAGTGACAATGGCCCAGGAGGATAACAAAAAAACATTTGATAAAAGGAGAAAGGGGGAATTGGTCTTACACCCAGCAGATCAGGTTTGGTTGGCAACGACCAACCTGAAGATGGCATGCCCATCAAAGAAGTTGGCACCCAAATTCGTGGGGCCTTTTTCGGTGAAACGGCAGATCAATGAAGTAGCCTTTGAATTAGCACTGCCCGAATCTTTCAGGATACACCCAGTGTTCCACGTATCCCTGTTGAAGCGCACAACTCCAGATCCTTTCCCAGATCGCAGATCAAGACCTCCGGTACCTCTGGACATTGATGGAGAGGAGGAGTTTGAAGTGGAGGCAATCTTGGATTGCAGGAAGAGAGGAGGTCAGATACAATACCTCATTAAATGGAAAGGCTATGGCCCGGAGGAAAATTCATGGGAACCAGCCCAAAACGTTCACGCTCCCAGATTGATCCGAGAATTTTGTCGCAACCACCCACAAAGGAGAGGTCAGTTGGGCATCCGGAGGCTGCCCGTAGGGGGGGGGGGGCAATGTCAGGAATCTCGGCAGCATACAGGTATGCGCATGCGCAGAACGCCGATGCGTGTTAGCCGGCGAGCACTGGGGCTTGGGCGATCGCGGCAGCCGCCGTGCATGCGCACTCCCAATTGCGGACCCACGCCTGGCACCAATGAGAGCACAGGGCGCACTATTTAAACTAGCCCTGTGCTCCTCCAAACTGCTGTATTGGTCTTGTTTCCTGTGTTCCTGATTGCTCCTGTATCCTTGATTGATTTGTTGCTGACCCAGCCTGTTCCTGATCCTGTTGTCCTCTCCTGCTCTGACCTCTTGCTCGTCCTGACTATTCTCTGCCTGATCCTGATTGCCTGATCTCCTGTTGCCAAACCTGACCCGTGACCTGCTTATTCTTTTGCCTACCACTCTGTACTATTTGCTCCGCTGTTACCAACCTGGCCTGTCTGACTACTTTATACCTCTTCGCGTCTGGCTCTCACCTGTTATCCGCCATTGGCGGCTGCCTCTACAACAGTTGGTTGTACTTGGGGGTCGCGACCTGGTCTCAGGCTGCTTCAAATCCATCCCCACCACCAGACTGAGGCTTAGATTCCGCGCCCTGAGGAATTCCGGTCTGTGAGTCGCTAGAGGCTACCGCCAGTCGGCTATTGACACCCAGTAAGAAACTACAGTAATTCTTTATCAGATTCTTTATAAGGTACTGACCTTATAATCCCATGAACTCCCTATCAATAAATAGTAGAGGGATGACCCAGTCAGCAGTAGAGGAGACAAGCAGTGTATCCTATTTAATGGCTGAGTAGACATGACAGGATATAATTTTAAAAGCCATTTTAACATCCATTATCATATCTTGCAGTTTGATTATTGCAACCCATGATAAATGCTTAGTGTCCCCTACTCAGCCTATTAGTGAGGGTGCAGGCTGGGGAAAGTATATGGTAGAAATAGGAGGATATAGCCTGACCGCCGCACACCTCACCTAGCCCAAGTGGTTAGCAGGTAAAAGCAACCTCAGCTTGATTCATCCAAACCATGCCTCCAACATGTTTGCCCAGCCTCTGGAGCATGGCTTGGAGAATAGATCTGCAGTCGGGCTTTCTCTTCCTATTTCTACAGTTTTCATTTTGATCAATAATCCCCATAAAGTTTAACCCTAATCTGTGCATTCCCGTTCATATACACAGTTTATCACCAAATTTAAGTGAGAAAAGTCAAGCAAAGCGTTCAATAAGGAATCTTATTGCATCTCTGAAAAATTTAATAAGAGTTTAAAGTATGTCTAAAGCCAAAACTTTTTTTATTTATTTTTTATAGAGTAGGAAATAGTTAAAACTCCTGTCAATTGGTTGCCATCTGTATTTATATCTGTTTTCATGACAAAATTTTAATTTTCCATCACTTTCAGTCATGGTGACATTTGCCAAAAGGACAAATAGAGTGAATTTCTAAAACAGGGACAAAGACAGCAAAAATCTGAGAGAGCTTATCACCTCTCACCACTCCTCTCATTCAGAATTTTAATAAGAGTTTTGCCATTAGATACACTTTAAGTATATGTATATAATATGTATGCATATACTGTATAGTGTGTATAATGCTATTTTAGAAAGCACTGTTAACATGTAATTATTTTAATTTCACAGGAAACTGGGAAGGAGAAATACTTGAAGGATCTATGTAATCAGCTTTCACCATTTGAAAGGATACTTTCTAATAATGCAAATGGAACCAAATTTGTAGTGGGAGATAAGGTAACATCAGTCAAAACAAATTATTTTTGCTCTGAAACATGTTTCATGATTATTAAACCCTTAGGGCTCATTTACAATTGCTTCGACTTTAACACACATTTAAGCGCCTACTGCTTCAAAATGCTTTGATGAGTAATCCCCAGCTCTGCTGATCCCTCACTCAGCAGTAACCCCCAGCTCTGCTGATCATCTGGTTTGCTGTTCCTCCTCTCTCTCTGGTCCCTTCTCCCCTCCTGCTATATTGCTCCAATGCTGCACACCACATGTGAAATATCTAATGTCTCCTGCTCTGGTCCCCGAGCTCTGCTGATAATCTGCCACTCTTCTCTATCTGGTTCCCGTTCACTTTCCACTATTGCGTTCCCATATTGCACACTGCATGTGCCATCTGCTAGTTGCCCCACTCCTGTCTGAACCCCGCTCATCTTCATGACGCTCCACGCTGCACACCAGATGTGATGTCTGCACCAGACACTCCCAGAATATATACACATGAACCGGAGATGGCTGTTGATGACATCATTCTAGTTCGCTTGCTGGTTTCCCAGTGCATCCTGGGATATCTCATATCTGCAATACCTCCAAAACAAAGTGAAGCTTTTTCAGACTTCTAAGGAGGCTTTGGAGATGCTTTGAAGTGCCAAGAAATACGACATGAGGTATATTTTTTGAAGTGAAGCAAAGAAAGGCAAACGCAATGTGTAAACAGGACTGTAAGCTTAAAGGCAAAAGAAAATCGTGCGCTGCCAAATATTGAGAATAATAATGGATGAGCAGCTGCGAACACGTGTTATGTGTGTAAACATAGAAAACAGAAATGAAAGTGTTGCTCTGCTAGCATAAATCAATACATATGAATATACGAACAAAAACGTGACTGATAGTCCCAAAATATGATCAAAAATAAACACAGTTCTTCAAAAAAAACCCAAATAAGTGAAAAATCTGCCTGCTGGTGATTGAGCCCAAAATCCCAGTGCTGTAAATCTTCAATACTGTACATGTGAATCCCCACAGTGAACATAGACTTCCAGGTGGACTCTCACCTTCTTGCATGGACCTATATGTGGACACAGGTCAAACAAAGCATCTCCCCTATTAGTGGGGGTAATACATAACTTGCTCCTCTGTGCACTCTTCCCATTATGAATCACCACTGGACCTTTACAAATGGCACCCGATTTCAGTACAGTCAACTTTGTGGATAAAGCTTGACAACCAAAAAGTAGACCATAGTGCAGTAGGCTTCTTTAAAAGGCAAATATTTATTAAAGCATATGAACTGACATGAAAATAGTGTTAAAAACGCATGAAACAGCTGTCAGAATCAAACAATGGAGAGCAAGACCCTGCCTGTCGAAACAATGTAGGAACACTGACGTCACCTTACGCGTATCGTCACACACCATGTGACTTCATAAGAGGTCACGTGGTGAAGTCACGTGGTGTGTGATGATACGAGTAAGGTGACGTCAGCGTTCCTACATCGTTCCGACAGGTAGGGTCTTGTTCCCCATTGTTTGATTCTGACAGTTGTTTCATGCATTTTTAACACTTTCATTTGTTTTAGGACTGTAAGCTTACCATTTTATTTAGTGACAGGTGCTTTGATTGTCATTCAGAGCACGTTAAAAAAGAATGTCCAATGCCAAATTTTGAAGCAGGTGTAAATGAGCCCCTACACTTTTCTTGTAAGTGTAGTTTTGTAAGAGGAACTGATAGACACAGCATATATACTGTACCTACAGTTATGTCATACAGTGAGGAAGTAACAGCACTACTTAACCACTTCCCGACCGTCCGTTGCATATAAACGGCTGGACGGTGGCAGTGCAGGGTCGGGTGGCCGTTTATAAACGGCCTCCCGCACCCTGCTTGTGCGCGCTCCCTCGGAGCGCGCAGCACCGCGATCCGGTGCCCGCTGTGTCCTCCGGACACAGTGAAACACAGATCGTCGGACAGGACCTCTGTACGAGGTTCCGATCATGTGATCACTGATTGGCCAATCAGTGATCACATGCAAAGTAGTAAGCATGATGTCACTTGTGACATCATTGCTTACTACGTGTGAAATCTGTGAATGATCACAGAGGTCACATGGTACAAGGCTATTCACAACAGCCTTGTACCATGTGACAAGCTGTGACCAATCACAGCTCACTCAGTACTTCTCAATGAGTGCAAGAATGCACACAGAGAGAAAGAGAAATGATTGCTTTTACATCCTATATGGGTGTAAAAGCAATGTGTAAAAAAAAAAAAAAAAATCTTCATCACCCCCCACAAGTAGTACAGTGTCACCATGGTGACACTGTACTGCTAGGGTGACAGTATGTAAAAAAAAAAATAAAAATAAAAAATAATAATATAAAAAAAATAAAATAAAAATGTAAAAAAAAATGTTTAAAAATTAAAATGTTTGGTTATAAACTAATTTGGATTTTTTTTTTACTAAAAAGATAATAAAATAAATTTTGGCAAAGATTTATGATGAAATATTATTTATTTGCAAAATTTTATAAAAAAAAACCTTTTTTTCTAAATTTTTGGACATTTTCATTTACATAGCAAAAAAAATAAAAATCCCAGCGGTGAATAAATACCACCAAAATAAAGCTTTATCTGTCTCAAAAAAATGGTAAAAAATTCATTTGGGTACAGTGTTGCATGACCGCGCAATTGTCATTCAAAGTGTGATAGCGCTGAAAGCTGAAAATGGCCCTGGTCAGGAAGGGGGTAAAAGTGTCCGGTCTAGAAGTGGTTAACCACTTCCTGACCGGCCGTTGCATATAAACGGCCGGATGGTGGCACTGCAGGGTCGAGTGGCCGCTCCCTGGGAGCGCGCAGAACCGCGATCCGGTGCCCACTGTGTCCTCCGGACACAGTGAAACACCGATCGTTGAATAGGACCTCTGTACGAGGTCCCGATCATGTGATCACTGATTGGCCAATCAGTGATCACATGCAAAGTCGTTTGTGACATCATTGCTTACTACGTGTGAAATCTGTGAATGATCACAGAGGTCACATGGTACAAGGCTATTCACAACAGCTTTGTACCATGTGACAAGCTGTGACCGATCACAGCTCACTCAGTACTTCTCAATGAGTGCAAGAATGCACACAGAGAGAAAGAGAAATGATTGCTTTTACATCCTATATGGGTGTAAAAGCAATCAGTGTAAAAAAAAATAAATAAATCTTCATCACCCCCCACAAGTAGTACAGTGTCACCATGGTAACACTGTACTGCTACGGTGACAGTATGTAAAAAAATAAATAAAAATAAAAAATAATAATATAAAAAAATAAAATAAAAATGTAAAAAAAAAAGTTTAAAAATTATAATTTTTAGTTATAAACTAATTTGGATTTTTTTTTCTACTAAAAAGATAACGGAATAAATTTTGGCCAAGATTTATGATGAAATATTATTTATTTGCAAAATGTTTTTTTAAAAAACTCTTTTTTTCAATATTTTTGGACTTTTTCATTTACAAAGCAAAAAAAAATAAAAATCCCAGTGGTGAATAAATACCACCAAAATAAAGCTTTATCTGTCTAAAAAAAATGGTAAAAAATTCATTTGGGTACAGTGTTGCATGACCGCGCAATTGTCATTCAAAGTGTGATAGCGCTGAAAGCTGAAAATGGCCCTGGTCAGGAAGGAGGTAAAAGTGTCCGGTCTAGAAGTGGTTAACCACTTCCTGACTGGCCGTTGCATATAAACGGCCGGATGGTGGCACTGCAGGGTCGGGTGGCCGCTCCCTGGGAGCGCGTAGCACCGCGATCCGGTGCCCGCTGTGTCCTCCGGGCACAGTGAAACACCGATCGTCGAATGGGACCTCTGTACGAGGTCCCGATCATGTGATCACTGATTGGCCAATCAGTGATCACATGCAAAGTAATTTGTGACATCATTGCTTACTACCTGTGAAATCTGTGAAAGATCACAGAGGTCACATGGTACAAGGCTATTCACAACAGCCTTGTACCATGTGACAAGCTGTGACTGATCACAGCTCACTCAGTACTTCTCAATGAGTGCAAGAATGCAGACAGAGAGAAAGAGAAATGATTGCTTTTACATCCTATATGGGTGTAAAAGCAATCAGTGTAAAAAAAAAAATAAATCTTCATCACCCCCCACAAGTAGTACAGTGTCACCATGGTAACACTGTACTGCTACGGTGACAGTATGTAAAAAAATAAATAAAAATAAAAAATAATAATATAAAAAAATAAAATAAAAATGTAAAAAAAAAAAGTTAAAAAATTATAATTTTTAGTTATAAACTAATTTGGATTTTTTTTTTTTACTAAAAAGATAACGGAATAAATTTTGGCCAAGATTTATGATGAAATATTATTTATTTGCAAAATGTTTTTTTAAAAAACTCTTTTTTTCAATATTTTTGGACGTTTTCATTTACATAGCAAAAAAAATAAAAATCGAAGTGGTGAATAAATACCACCAAAATAAAGCTTTATCTGTCTCAAAAAAATGGTAAAAAATTCATTTGGGTACAGTGTTGCATGACCGCGCAATTGTCATTCAAAGGGTGATAGCGCTGAAAGCTGAAAATTGCCCTGGTCAGGAAGGGGGTAAAAGTGTCCGGTCTGGAAGTGGTTAAAAGAGTGACTCCACCTCAAACTACCAAATGGTGGATGTGAGTGTAAACTACACTTACTTCAGTGATCCTCACAATTTAAAAGTTCTGAAGTTCTCAATGTTTGGTATCTTTAGTGTTCTCCTCCACCTACACTTTACCAGAAATCCGAGCACAGGTCCAGAGAAAATGTATGAAGAAAGACAGCAGAGAAGAATTCACAAATTAAACTGTCCCTACTCTGCTCAGCAGGTTCCCTTTTACCATTTTGACATGGAGAAATGGACAAAGCCTTTTAACCTCCCTAGCGGTATGATTATTTCATATTTTTGGTGCTGAAAGCGGTACCATTATTTTGCATGGAAATATGTAGTTTTTTTATTGTAGGCTGTAATTTTTAGGAATAACTCACTGAAATCTGTCTGAACAAGATTCTAAATCATACATTTAATTCAATAATATAATCAAACCAAAAACACTGAAATTTGAAATATAGCACCAAGTTCGCACATCACTGAGCAAAGTCGCAAAATTGTTTTCAGTGTCTGATGACAAATTTCTCCACGAATCATTATCACTCAATTCTGCAAGTGGTTCTGATTTACTATCGCTGTTCTCTAGCTGATCTAAACCCGCTTTTGACCTAAAGGGACACTTTTTGGACGCCATGGACTTTTCTACGTTTCCAGGCAGAAAGAACAATCAAAATGCAGACAGGGGACAGGACAAAGCACTAGGGACAAAATGTATGTGAAATAGGTTGAAACAGCAATGTTTTACTATGTAAAATCAGTTTGAAAAAAATGAAATTTTTTTTAAATTTTCAAATTTCCCGCCGCTGGCGGTGCCCGTACGTCCCGACGTCACAGGGACCGGAACACAGGAGGCGGATTCTGGCATCACCCGGAGGAGATGGCCGGGGACGCTGCAGGGGACACATCGCGGGAGCCAAGGACAAGGTAAGTGCTGCAGGGACTCCCTATGCAGCGCCGCATGGTAAGCCCGAGTGTAGCTCGGGGTTACCGCTTTTGGTATAGACAGTTTACCCCGAGCTACACTCGGGAATACCGTTAGGGAGGTTAATAATACTACACAAGTAGAATTCCAAGCAGATACTCAACCCTGGTAGAAATGTGTTATCTACCTTTATTTGCACAGCTTCTTCAATATAAACTTAGTTGAGGAAAATGTAAAAATAGCGCTGCACCCATAGGGTTATCTCACAGGTATTGCTATCTTTAAGTATTGATGTTGATGTATATAATTTGGTTCCTGGGCAAGCAGCTTCTACACCCTAGAGGATCTCCATGGTCTCTTTGGCTTGTAGTGTAATGTAACCAAAATTGAAATTGCTGCTAAGAGGTCCAGATACAACTTTATAAAAATCAGTGGGACAATCCAAAAGGTAGCCAATACATTTTGAGGGTCCAAGAGTCCCCTATCATCAAGACTTGATTGACAACAATGTCAAACCAGCTGCTGACAAGACCTGTGCTTGTAAACACACTATTCACTAGTTCTGTTGTAGTCTATTTATCCCTAGAAATGCATTGGATACTTTTTGGATTTTCCATCTGACATTTATTAGAATAGCAGTGGTGTGGCACTTTATTTAAATGTTTAAATTTAAAACCAAATATACAATGGAAGTGTTGGCATTAAGTGATGAAATACCAGAGGAGGCAGATTTCAAAATATTGATATAGAATCATATTTTGTGCTATCTCTGATATTTCTACCTGACCTAGGATAGGTTTTTCACTGTAAGCGATACTTTAAAAGCAATTCAGAAGTGTTTCTCTAGATGATTTATTTTTGACTTAGAAAATGGTAGTATTTGTCTTCAATGTTAGGCAGATAGATAATGTAGGTATTAATAAAAAGAAGCAAGGACTAGTTGGATAAAAAAAAGCTGTTATTTGTGGGAAATGGGGTGCATGCAGCTTTAAAATCAAATTGTAGCAAATATTTCTCTTAGATATTCTTTTCTAGCCATTCTTAACAGAATCAACTTTCAGGTTACCTTTTCTTTATGTTCTGGTGACCTCCTGTCACACTCTGACACACAAGGTGCAACCAAGACAAGCATGGAGAAAGTAGAAAAGTCCCAAACAGGGCCACAGCAATAAAATATAGTTGGGAAATAGAAATGAGCATTGGGATCGGTTAAAACCGTTAAAACGAAATAGATTGTATGAGATTTGAAGCTGATGTTTCATGCTTTTGTTGTTGCAGATCTCATATGCTGACTACAATCTCCTGGACATGCTTCATTGTCACCTTGACCTTGACCCAAAATGTTTAGCTTCCTTCCCTCTCCTCTCAGCTTACATTCAACACCTTGCCACCCGTCCAAAGTTGAGTGGATATCTGAAATCAGAGAAACGCAACAAGCGTCCTATTACCCCTAAACACAAATGAGCATGTACTACCAACATCCAGCCTGAAAACACACTTCATGGTTTTATGTTAAGCTTCCACTCCATGAGAACTATTACACAGTTTAAAAGGCAAAATAAACTTTTGTTTTATCCCAAAAATGTTTCTGTTGCAGTTGCTACATCTCTTATGCATATAACAGCCTTTCTCAACCAGGGTTCCTCCAAAGGTTGCTAAATTTCCCAGGAGCAATGGGCAATTATTTTCTCTCAGATAAACTACTACTTTTCAGGCATCTGTAACAGGGGTATTCTTCCCACTGACCACCGAGTGTAAGGGGCCACGTCTCCTATAACCATCAATGTAGGGTAGCTTTCCCACGTATCAGCCAATAAAGAGAACAGTACTATTTTAACTGTGTTTATTTTCTGGCCATTTATTTCATTTCATTATGTTTATTGAAAATAATATAAAGCAGCCCTTAGTACAGCACATTTTTTTTTTAATCTTTATATCTACAATTTACTGTTCACGATAATGTCTCATAAACTGTAGTAACTGTATAATATTAGAAGAGGTTTCCTGAGACCTGAAATTTATTTCATGGGTTCCTTCATGTTAAAGAGGCTGACAAAAGCTGGTTTGCAGTGTACATATTTTCACCACCTTACATGCACAACATCTTGTAAAGTAAGTGTGTTATTGGATATGGAACACTGTAACCCCCTCAATGAACTGAAAAAAAAAAATTAAACAAGGAGATATAAAACCATGTAAGAGGGTAATATAAAGGAGAATGAGAGTTCTGAACAGCCCCTTACTGTCCTTATATAAGACTAACACACAAGAATGCTAAACAGTAGTAGTAATAGTAGTAGTGTTAACATATACAGTGGGGCAAAAAAGTATTTAGTCAGCCACCAATTGTGCAAGTTCTCCCACTTAAAAAGATGAGAGAGGCCTGTAATTGTCTTTTGGGGCTGTCGCTGGGCAACACGGACTTTCAACTCCCTCCAAAGGTTTTCTATGGGGTTGAGATCTGGAGACTGGCTAGGCCACTCCAGGACCTTGAAATGCTTCTTACGAAGCCACTCCTTCGTTGCCCGGGCAGTATGTTTTTGATCATTATCATGCTGGAAGACCCAGCCACGTTCCATCTTCAATGCCCTTGCTGATGGAAGGAGGTTTGCACTCAAAATCGCATAATACATGGTCCCTTTGCGGAGAAACAGCCCCAAAGCATGATGTTGCCACCCCCATGCTTCACAGTAGGTATGGTGTTCTTTGGATGCAAGTCAGCACTCTCTCTCCTCCACACATGACGAGTTGTGTTTCTACCAAACAGTTCTATTTTGGTTTCATCTGACCATATGACATTCTCCCAATCCTCTTTTGGATCATCCAAATGCTCTCTAGCAAACTTCAGACGGGCCCAGACATGTACTGGCTTAAGCAGGGGGACACGTCTGACACTGCAGGATCTGAGTCCCTGGCGGCGTAGTGTGTTACTGATGGTAGCCTTTGTTACGTTGGTCCTAGCTCTCTGCAGGTCATTCACTAGGTCCCCCCGTGTGGTCCTGGGATTTTTGCTCACCGTTCTTGTGATCATTTTGACCCCACAGGGTGAGATTTTGCGTGGAGCCCCAGATCGAGGGAGATTATCAGTGGTCTTGTATGTCTTCCATTTTCTAATTATTGCTCCCACAGTTGATTTGTTCACACCAAGCTGCTTGCCTATTGCAGATTCAGTCTTCCCAGCCTGGTGCAGGTCTACAATTTTGTTTCTGGTGTCCTTCGACAGCTCTTTGGTCTTCACCATAGTGGAGTTTGGAGTGTGACTGTCTGAGGTTGTAAACAGGTGTCTTTTATACTGATAACAAGTTCAAACAGGTGCCATTGATACAGGTAATGAGTGCAGGACAGAGGAGCCTCTTAAAGAAAAAGGTACAAGTCTGTGAGAGCCAGAAATCTTGCTTGTTTGTAGGTGACCAAATACTTTTTCCACCATAATTTGCAAATAAATTATTTCCAAATCAGCCAATGTGATTGTCTGGATTTTTTTTCTCATTTTGTCTCTCATAGTTGAGGTCTACCTGTGATGCCAATTACAGGCCTCTCTCATCTTTTAAGTGGGAGAACTTGCACAATTGGTGGCTGACTAAATACTTATTTGCCTCACTGTAGGTAAACCTTCACCTTGTAAAACAACCCAGTCAGTTTAAAATAGAAATAGGGCAAAACATTTGTGTATTCAACTAAAAAACATTATAAAGAAATGTTTCCCCTTTTCTATAAGTGAGGATATACCTTCTGTTCTCATCCGTGTAAGGGCCTCAGAAAGCTTGGAGAGGAAAATAGCAGCACACTGATCTTCCCAGCAAATGGTTTTGTGTGTGTGTGTGGGAGGGGGGTATGCAGGAGAGCAAACCGAGTTCTCAGCACAG
This sequence comes from Staurois parvus, assembly GCF_062004578.1. NCBI lineage: Eukaryota > Metazoa > Chordata > Amphibia > Anura > Ranidae > Staurois > Staurois parvus. Next base: position 2,227,858 of record NW_028318226.1, read on the forward strand.
CTTGAAAACTGACCATGCCATGCTCTCATGACTAGTGTGGTCAGTTTTTAATAGGAAAGCAGAGGGACTGGATAATTTTTCATACAAGTACATGGTACAGCAGGCACATACTGTATCAGGAATATGAAATGTTTGGCTTATATATACTTTAAATTAAATCTACACACAACGTACAACGTTATCCACTATGATAAGACATGTTACTGAAGAGCAGTAGAGCAGTAATTTTCTTTCAACATAAGTGTGGACAGTTAGCTTGACACTAAACTCAATTTTTACATCAATTGTTCTAAAATACAAACTATACCATTGCTCTGTTTTTTTTTTCTTCAGGCTTGGGCACACTCCCTTTCCTCCACTAATGCATCTCACCTCCACTATTCTAGAGTGAGCAGTAACATTTTTTCTTGTTGCTCCACTCTATGCATACTTTAACTCCCATAGAGCTCAATATGTCTGCATAAAGATGTCTAGTCAGTCTCAGGGGTGAGCAGGGAAGAGTGGCTATGTTCCCATACCCAAGGGGGGCATGAAGAACAAACATAGTCACCTTAGAAAAGGAAGTTTGACAATAGCAGAAAAAAGCTTGCATTTCAGAGATGAAGCAAAACAAGGGAGAGATAGAAAGTACATTCTACTTATATTTAAACATATTGCATTTATTTAATTTTATAAAAAATGTGAAGGTCACTTTAAAGTAGATGACAGCCTTATAGGACCACAGTAGTTAGAAGTGGTATGGAAAAAAATGGCAATAGCAATTGCCAAGATACTATCCACATACTCCAAAGAGAAGTGCCATGATGCCAGTATGACCAGGTAGGTAAGGTAAAGAAGGGGCATGGGCCTCGGGCTCCTGTTGAGTGGAGGCATGCTGGCAATTTCTCTATTCATCCCGCTCCACACTGAGAGGAGTGACTATAGTGTCACTCCTGTGAGATGGAGCAACAGCTGATAGCTGCTGGAGAGATAATTTGGCTTTCACCTCCCTCCAGCTTGCTGGGAACAAAAGAGAACCAGTGCTGAGACTGAGACTTTTCTCATATCACATGACTGGAGAGGGAATGAAGAAACTGCCTTTTGGGCAGCACTGTGTTAAGACTGTGATCTGTGAATACATGGGAGGGAGGGAAATTCAGACCTCCGCTCTTAGTTCAATCACCTTTATTTACTGTCCCCATCTCTCCCAACCATAAATGTTAAAAATACTTTAATGTTAGTTAACAGGGGCAGATGAAGGGCAGCAAAAGCAAGCAGTTGACCCCCCCCCCCCCAACCACCAACCCGAACAAGGAGAAGCAGATGGTCAGAGCTGTACACATGCCATGGCCATGATGCTTTGCTTTGGGACCAAGACAAAAATTACAGTAAAATGACATGCAATTGCACACAACATGGCAATGCACACAAATGCAGTGCAGTTGTTCAGTGGGTAAAATACGCAGCAAGTAGGTGATACATCGCCAATGATCTGCCACAGAACATTTTACAGAAGGGAAGCAAATGCTGCATATCTGTACAAGCCCTTGGGTTGGGCAACCTGCGGCCCTCCAGATGTTGTAGAACTACAAGTCCTATCATGCCTCTGCCTCAGGGAGTCATGGTTGTAACTCCAGTCTTGCAATGCTTCATGTGAAATTTAGTTCCACAACAGCTGAAGGGCCACAGCTTGCCTACGACTGCCTTAGAACATTTTCAGCCCTGCTTCCTTTCTCTGAACCCACCTAGATCTCTTTAGTTCTATGCACCCCTCAGAGCCCAACTCTCCTTCCCTCCTTCATCCCTCTGACAGTCCTCCTTAGACTGACTTCAGCAATGTAGTTGCATTTTTTTGATTCCTGACACAGGGACATTTTTTTTTTCGTTTTAGTAACATCTGATATTGGGGCATTTTTTTTTTCTTTGCCACTGTTAGTCCCACACTTGTGCACCAATTTTAAACTATTCAGTTCATTGCAGTGTACCACAACTACTGGTATTATTTCAGCACATGCCACAAACATTACATACATTTTTCCTTCACCCGGGGAAGGGGGTTGGGGGGTGGTCTCGCATTTTGCCCCCCCTTATGTATTCAAGACCATGTTGCAAAAATGAATACATCCCAACGAGTCTTAGGCTACGTTCACAATAGCGTTGTGTGCAGGTGGCAGAGAGGCGTTTGGGAAGTGTTTTTACCGCTTCCCAAATGCCTTGGACAATTCTGCACATTGCAGCACATGGTGCTGTTCTAACGAGAGCGTTAGTGTCGCGTCGTGGCTAAACGGACGCCTCTGGTCGAGTCAGGAGGCGTTGAACCCTCCTATTCTAGTCTATGGCCCCGCTCCGCAAACGCCCGGCCGGCGTTTGCGACGCGGTTGCGGGGCATTTGTGGAGCGGTAACACCATTTAAACTTCATTATAGGCGTTTGTGGGGGGTTTTTAACACTCAGCAAACGCCTATCAACCGCCGCTAAACCGCGCATGCGGCATTTGCGGAGCGTTAAAAAACACTCCGCAAACGCCGGACCAACGCTTGCCAAATGCTATAGGGGCGTTTGGCAAGCACTGGTAAAACAGTCAAGTGTGAACGAGCCCTTAGGAGCAAAGCTATATTTTAGACAGCAAATACCTAATTAACAAGAATTTAACTACAGGTGAGTCTAATTATTCATTAAACAGGTGTCAAGCAGACAGTTGATTACAATGTCCGTTACTTAAAGACACATAGTCCAGGAAGTCGGTTCTCTAGATGGAACCAGTGCTCTTGGAAACTACAAGGTCCAGCCATCTGGAAAGAAGTGTGGAATGCTGGGAGAGGATATTTAGGGCTAGGCTCGGGGGAAGCTTGCTCTCTTGGGACCACCACTGGAGGATAAAAGCAGGGGGCCCTGCTGCTTGGGAGAGGCATAGCAGGTTCCCAGCACGGGGAACAGCCTGATTCGCCAGAGTCATGGAATAAGGCACTTCGCACTGGGCTTGGATCCATCAAGAGCCTCTCAAGGACGTTTCTATCCCTGCATGCAAATACCTTTGCTTCATCTCTTTGATCACAAAGCCTCTTATAGGAAACACTAGCCTATGCTATTCATTATTGCTGGTCGACATTGCACAGCAATCTCTTTGGACCGTGATTGAGCGAGCTGAAGATTTTGAGATATAATAAATGGAACCAGCACCACGGAAAATATATATAAATCAATAAGGTGCAAAACCTAACCTATAAGAGTGTATAGGGTGTACCAAGTATATAAAAAACAGGTTGCGCTAAAGTATATACAAATATGTATCGAACCAATAATAATCAGTGAGAAAAAACATAAAATGGAAAATATAAAATGCAGTTAAAATAAAGTCCAAAATTATAAAGTTCAAATAATCAATGGTGTCCAAAAAATATTATCACCAAGTGAATACACCACCAAAATCAGTTAAATAAAACTCACCAGAGCAATATGCTGATATATGATAAACCAGCATAAAGCACTTTTTGCTCTGGGAGCGATGATCAGTAGATGACAGCAACAATAGGAATTTTGCAGGATGAGCTCCAAGGAGTAATAGTCTGCAGAACTGAAAATCCTCTTCAAAGATACCAAATATCCTCACTAGGAGATGCTCAGACCACCACTCAGAAGAGAAAAGGACAAAGATTCCCAAGAAATTTGATAATAACATTAGTTTCATCACTAATTAAATGTTCTTGCATGGCAAGACCACTTGCTGTTATCTCACATATATATTCTTATTATTATAGCCAAATTTACCACCCTAACTCCTCCCACAGTTTTTACACTGCATAGACAGTAATATACCGAAACGTGCGGATTCTTCCCGATTGCTGTGCTATTACTTTGTGGAACGTTTCGCCGAATGGTTCACGAAATATCGCCGTTTTTGTCGTGAAATTGCTCCCATAGGAATGAATGGCGGAATGTTCAAAACTAGAGTGGGAGATGACAAAAGCTAGAGGGTGAGCTAAAAAATCAGGACATGATTTCTAAACTGCCATCACTCCCTCATTTTCAAGCCCACCTACACATATCTTATATCAAAACGTATCCCTGCTGCCACTAAAAATGTCCACGGCTAAGCCATAGTCCTGATAGTATTCACAATATGACCATTTGTTTGCAACTCATGCCGCCCATTGATATTCATTGAAACTCCACTCTAGCCACCTCAAATTTGAAGGGCAATTTTTAAACTGCGACCGTGCCTTCATTTTTAATATTTCAGAGACATACTATGCATCTACTATTGTGATTCTGCTGCACTACTGTCAAAGCAGTTTGACCCTGGTCAAACTGCTTTGACAGTAGTGCAGCAGTTAGTATTATCAATAACCTGATTCATAGCAGTCACAAAAGTCTCAAAATTATTCAGAGTGGCGCTGTCTTGTTCTACGTAAGGGGAGGCACAAGCGAAGTGGGAGTGATTAAGGAAACCTCTATAATGGCGACAGTCTCCATTGAACTTGAGTGATAGAGGCATACCACGTGCTTTAGCATCATCTTGGGAACGTAAGTCTAGCAATTGTTTCTGCAGAGCAAGAACTTCTTCCTGTTGCCCTTTCACCACACTTTCAAGTTTTGCAAATTTGTATTGGTAGTTAACACCAAACTCCTGCAGCTCTGCAATTTGCTGCCTGTAAGGAGCCACAGCATTTGTTATAACAACCTCCATGTTTGTGCTTGATTATTCTTTTATGGTCAGGGGGCAGGCAGGTTCAGAGACCAGTAACTATAGCAGTAGAGAGGGTCCCTCTGACCAGCTGGATAAGCGCAGAAGCAGGTCATCCTAGTGGATAACACAGGCTCACCCGGGGTGCGGAGTCTAAAAAAGTACCAGTGCTCACCAAAGCTTCTGATGGTGGATGTGGGTTTTGTGGGTTTTTCTGAGTGCTAGTACCCAGTTGCAGTCCTCAGGATAACCCATCCAGGAGGCGAACAAGCTGGGATCCAGTAGTAGATATAGCAGGTATGGATGAAGCAGATGTGTAGTTAGTAAATGAGCCAAAGGTCTGTAACAAGTAATTGCAGGTTGGGATCAAACATAAAAAATACATTTATTAAAACAATATTTACAAGTGCACCATTTCTTGTGCACATAGATATCTCACGTTAAAATCTCAGTCAGGATCAATTCTGTACAAATAAAAAAAAAAAACGGCACTGGGAGAGGACCACACATAAAAAAGTCTAGATATGGTAAGTGACAAATGATGGATACAGCAGGAGAAATAAAGTAAGGAGAAATAAATTAGCAGAATAGGCATACAATAATAATGAGTTCAAAATAGGTTGGCGATAAAGTGACAAATGGAAACATGAAAGTCCATAGTCCAAGGGTCCTAGGTGGAGGATGGATGGTGAAGGCAGCTCCCCATAGAGCAAAGCAGAACTCTGTAGAAGATAAATCGGACACAAGGGGGCACCAATCTCAGTGTAGAGGGTTAAACATTTATTGGTAACAAGAGGTTAAAAGCTACTCACAAACGTAAGAAGTGTTACAGCATGGTAAAAGAATGCCTTTGGTAAGCCCTCAGTCTGCCACTGATGTGAAGATGGGTCCTGGCTATTCAGGATGAGCAGAGATGCAGCCGTCAGTATTCAGCAATGCAGAGAGTTTTTGAAAATGGCGCTGAAACCAGCGTGCAACCACGCAAACCAGCAAGGAAGTCGGGACCTCAGTGGGCAACCAATGGCACGGCAGGAACAGGGTCAGGTGACACGTTTCAAAGCACTTGCTTCTTCTTTAGACCTCAGGATCAATTCTGTACATTGTGTCTGGTTTCTCCACTCAATTTTGCTGTGTCCACACACTTCCTGCTTGTGTGCACTGATGACACACAGATGCGATCCTACGTGTTGCGTCCCATTGACTTCCTCAGGGATCTTCCAGTGACATCAGTGTGCACAAGCAGGAAGTGTGTGGACACACAGCAGAATTGAATGGAGAAACCAGACACAGGTTTAACTGCACATAATAACACAGTTAAAACTCTGAGAAGATTATTTACATACAGGTAAAACTCAAAAAATTAGAATATCGTGCAAAAGTTCATTTATTTCAGTAATGCAACTTAAAAGGTGAAACTAATATATGAGATAGACTCATTACATGCAAAGCAAGATAGTTCAAGCCGTGAGTTGTCATAATTGTGATGATTATTGCTTACAGCTCATGAAAACCCCAAACCCACAATCTCAGAAAATTAGAATATTGTGAAAAGGTGCAATATTCTAGGCTCATAGTGTCCCACTCTAATCAGCTAATTAAGCCATAACACCTGCAAAGGGTTCCTGAGCCTTTAAATGGTCTCTCAGTCTGGTTCAGTAGGAATCACAATCATGGGAAAGACTGCTGACCTGACAGTTGTGCAGAAAACCATCATTGACACCCTCCATAAGGAGGGAAAGCCTCAAAAGGTAATCGCAAAAGAAGTTGGATGTTACCAAAGTGCTGTATCAAAGCACATTAATAGAAAGTTATGTGGAAGGGAAAAGTGTGGAAGAAAAAGGTGCACAAGCAGCAGCCTGGAGAGGATTGTCAGGAAAAGGCCATTCAAAAGTGTTGGGGACTTTCACAAGGAGTGGACTGAGGCCGGAGTCAGTGCATTAAGAGCCACCACACACAGACGGATTCTGGACATGGGCTTCAAATATCATATTCCTCTTGTCAAGCCACTCCTGAACAACAAACAACATCGGAAGCGTCTTACCTGGGCTAAAGAAAAACAGACCTGGTCTGTTGCTCAGTGGTCCAAAGTCTTCTTTTCTGATGAGAGCAACTTTTGCATCTCATTTGGAAACTAAGGACCCAGAGTATGGAGGAAAGAATGGAGAGGCACACACTGCAAGATGCTTGAAGTCCAGTGTGAAGTTTCCACAGTCTGTGTTGATTTGGGGAGCCATGTCATCTGCTGGTGTTGGTCCACTGTGCTTCATTAAGTCCAGGGTCAACGCAGCCGTCTAGCAGGAGATTTTGGAGCACTTCATGCTTCCTTCCGCAGATGATCTTTATGGGGATGCTGACTTCATTTTCCAGCAGGACTTGGCATCTGCCCACGCTGCCAAAAGCACCAAAACCTGGTTTAATGGCCGTGGGATTACTGTGCTTGATTGGCCAGCAAACTTGCCTGACCTGAACCCCATAGAGAATCTATGGGGCATTGCCAAGAGAAAGATGAGAGACATGAGACCGAACAATGCAGAAGAGCTGAAGGCCGCTATTGAAGCATCCTGGTCTTCCATAACACCTCAGCAGTGCCACAGGCTGATAGCTTCCATGACATGCCGCATTGAGGCAGTAATTGCTGCAAAAGGGGCCCAAACCAAGTACTGAGTACATATGCATGCTTAGACTTTTCAGAGGTCCGATATTGTTGTATTTACAATCCTTGTTTTATTGATTGCATGTAATACTCTAATTTTCTGAGATTGTTGATTTGGGGTTTTCATGAGCTGTAAGCCATAATCATCATAATTATGACAAATCACGGCTTGAACTATCTTGCTTTGCACGTAATGAGTCTATCTCATATATTAATTCACCTTATAAGTTGCATTACTGAAATAAATGAACTTTTGCACGATATTCAAATTTTTTGAGTTTCATCTGTACAGCTAGTTAATTTAACATATATACAAAAAAGCCTGTGCTTTCCTTTTAATAAACTCAAATCAGTGCATAACTGTCAGCAGCTTGTGGATGAATAACAATGAGAACAATCTATAATGGATTACATACAACCTGTTATCAATGTATTGAACAATATGCATTGTTTTACGAGATGTGAGCCTGCCACCCCAACATTAAAGTCTATTTCCACTCAGCAATGAAATTGCGCGCACACACCTCCTCTCCCTTGCACAATCTCCCTCTCTCCTCCTCTCCCTTGCACAATCACAGTGCTGCCCATAGGAGGGACTTGATGTCAGCTAATCCTGTTTTATTAAAAAGGTCTTGCTATACTGCCAGATCATTGTGATTGTAACCTTTATCCTGCAGCTGCCATCCATTACCAACAAACAGTAAGTTCATGCTTAGCAGACCAAAGTATGCAAGCAATCGGTGATTGCATGTATTGTGTGCCTTATTGCTTGAACAAGCTTTGGAATGTCTTTGAAAATTGCTGACATTAGCAATATACTAGTGCTGTCTGTCATAGCCTGTTATCTAACATCCCTGTCCTTTGCTTCTATATTATTATCTCTACCTGAGGTTTACCCTTTGACTGAGCTATCAGCATTCGTCCATGATAATCTGATCTGCAAATGTACAGCAATGTTGTATTTAGGAATTTATTTTTATGAAATCTTATTGCATTTCAAATGGGGGGGGTTTAAGTAGATGTCAACCTTAACCTGGTATACACAGACTGAAAATCGTCCGGTTCAGTAGGAACCAACCTAATTTTGCTCTGTGTGCACTACTGTCTCTTCAGCTGGTCTAACGCCTGGCTTCTGTCCTTCCATACAGAAAAAATGCAGAATGTTCTACTTTTGTTGACGCACTGCAACTGGTATGAACTAAGGTCATAGGAATACATAGAAAACACTGTAAATACCTTTTCGATGCAGTTTAACTATTTCAATACTGGACACTTTCACCCCCTTCCTGCCAAAGCCAATTTTTTTTGTTTACAAACGGTTTAATTTTGCAAAAGTAGACTGTAAAACAACAGTACATTTTCAAATGATACTTACAGCAAAAACAAGGCACTTTTGAAAAATACAATACAGAAAAGTATATTAACATAAGAAAGAGAAGAAATAGAAAAGAATAGATTGCAAGTACATGCAATATGTAGACGATAAAGTAGGTTGAATGATACATCTGTCAACAGTATATGCCAGTCAACCTTCACTTGGAATGTTGTTAATCATGCAATAAATGTCTATAATCCCTCCATGATTCCCATTTTTTATCAAATAAGTGCATCCCATTCAGTAAGGTATAATGAATACATTCCATGAGCATCACAGCATCAACCCTGCGTAAAAGAGAGGCCAATGGTACAGCATTGGACTTCCAATGTAAGGCAATAGCCCATAAAGTGGCAATACAAATAGTATGTATCAGTCTCATAGTGGCATCAGAGACCCCCAGGATATGAGCCCCCAATAAACAGGTCTGTATAGGCAATCGTACCGGGATACCCGCCAGTGAGGTAGCCACCTCAGATATCTTGCGCCAAATCAAAGATATGGTCGGGCAATCCCAAAATATATGAACCAATGTACCTGTGAGGCCACAGCCCCGGAAACACAAAGGGAATTTTTGTGGGAACAATACATGTAGTCTTGATGGGGTATATTACCATCTGGTTAGAACCTTTGAGGGCAGTCTCATGAACAGAAAGAGATCTAGAACACTTACATATGTTATCCACCATGGAATCCCAATCCTCATCTGAAAAAGTGATACCACTATCCTCCTCCCATTTTTGTCTATATAAAGGGGGTGTATGAGAAAGACAGATCAAAGATTGGTGATAAAGATCAGAAATAAGACCCCTACCCCTAGGAGAGTCACGGCTGATACGTTAAAAAAATTAAATCGGAGAAGAGGGTATAAGGCCATAATGTGAATTTAAAAAATGTCTAATCTGTCGGTAACAATGGTACTCACGAAGAGGGACATCAAAAAACACGTGCAGCATATCAAAAGTAATATAAGATCCTCCTCTTTGAAAATCAGATAATCTAATAAAAGATCGATCATACCACCAACGAAACGCTTGAGGAGAAGAAAAAGCTACAACAAAAGTAGGATCGCCAAAAAATGAAACACCTGGGGGAATAGAAGAGACCAGATTCAATTTAAATTCGTATTTGGACCAAAGTGTCAGTGAATGGGTCACTATGGAGGTATGAAAAGTAAACGATCGAGGAGAGATTTTAGACCACAATATAACCGGTAACTAAAATGGGCGTATAGATTGAGATTCAAACTTGATCCAGGGGATCTGAGAGTTAGCAGTTGCCCATTGTGATAGTTGCGCAAAACGAGCTGAGAGATAATATAGCCAAAAATTGGGAAGATCGAGATCTCCCATCCGTTGCGAGCGGTACAAAATAAACAAAGTAAAATGTGGACGTTTATTACCCCAGATAAAATTATTAATAGTCCGCTGAAAGTCATCCAAAAACGTTTTCGAGACCGGAACTGGAAGTGCTCTAAAAAGATAAAGTAGTTTAGGCAAAATATTCATTTTAACTGCCGTGACTCTACCTAGAAAAGAAATAGGGTAACCATGCCAAATCTTCAATAGAGTAGAGAGACATGATACACATGGTGGATAATTAGCAGCAAACATATCTGAGTATCTAGGAGTGAGATTAATACCCAAATAGGAAATCCGATCTGTGACCCAACGAAATGGAAAAGAGCTACGGAGAGATGCACTTAGGGAATCAGGAACACTAACAGGCATAATCACCGATTTGGTAAAATTGACAGTAAGACCTGACGCTATAGCAAAATCATTCAATACGGCACATAAATTAGGCAATGAAGTTAACGGATTAGTAAGGAAAAGCATTACATCATCAGCATACATACATATTTTGAAATGTGAAACTAATAATGGATAGCTAGAAATATCCGGATGTGATCTAATTGCTATTGCCAAAGGTTCCAACACCAGCGCAAATAAAAGGGGTGAAAGAGGACAGCCTTGATGGGTACCTCTACCCAATGTAAAAAAATCAGAATTACAGCCAGGAAGCCTTATTCTCGTTTTAGGAGAGTTGTATAGGGCGTGTATACCAGCCAAAAACTCGTCACTGAAGCCCATTTTCTGTAGCAAGGAAAATAAATAGGGCCAAAGAACACTGTCAAAAGCCTTTTTTATGTCTAGACTCACCAACAGAACCTCTTTAGAATGTAAATTGGCATCTTGAATAACATTTAGGGTGAGGTGAATGTCATTAGTTTTATTAATCTGTCTGGAATAAAACCCGATTGGTCCAGAGAGACCAAAGATGAGATAATAGGGGCCAACCTGTCTGCCAAAATACGGCTAAATATTTTCAGATCGTTATTCATCACTGAGATTGGTCTATAGTTTTGTGGTAAATGGTGGTCTTTCTGTGGTTTGGGTATTAAAGACATATTAGCCAATAGCATCTCCTCCGGGAACTTACCCCCCTGCAAAACATCATTAAATAAAGTTATCAAATAGGGAGCCAACGTAGAGGCAAAATGTTTATAATAACTAGCGGTGAATCCGTCAGGACCCCGTGCAGTAGAACTTTTTAGCGCGCTAATCGTACATGGTTATTTCCTCCAAAGTACAGGGGGCATTAAGAGAGGCTATCTGAGAGGGTGTGAGAGCAGGGAGGGGTATAGTATCCAACCATGAGTCGGATGGTGGAACAGAATTCGACTGTGGAGGAGCTAATAGGTTAGAATAAAAGTTTTCAAAAATACCCAAAACTTCTTGAGGTAGAGATGAAATAGCGCCCAAGTTAGTGCATAGCTTATAAATATGTGGGGGGCGTAGAGAGTGATTCAATTTCCTTGCAAACATAGTGGATGCCAAGTTGCTATGCAACAAGAACAAGGCCTTCGACCAGCGGAGAGCTTTTTCAGTCTTTTGAGAAAGCAGAGTATTCAATTCTAAACGCTTTTGAGATAATAATTGTTTATTAAGAAGAGATGGATTAGCAATATGATTTCTATAATGTGTTTCTAATTCTCAGGTAAGTTGTAGAATTTGCTGCCATCGTTTCCTATTTCTGAATGAAGCCATAGAAATAAGGCGGCCACGTAGAACCGCCTTATGAGCTACCCATAGTGTGGCTGGAGATATATCAGGAGTAGAGTTAGACTGAAAATATTCCTGAATGGATGTAGCCACCTCTTGGCGAGAGTCAATATCAGTAAGCATAGAGTCATTAAGTCTCCAAGAGTAGGGGGTAGGTGCCAAGCCTATAAACGTGATAGATAACGCCATAATATTGTGATCCGACCAGGGGCTCAAGTGAATACAAGCTTTCCTAGAATTAGCTAGTAAAATAGGGGTACAATAGATATAGTCTAATCTAGCATAAGAATCATGTGGGTGAGAATAAAATGAATAATCCCTGGCTCCCGCATTATGCGCCCTCCAGGTGTCCACCAACTGGAGGGCATCTAGCTTTTTAGTAAGGGATTTTGGGAAAGCCTGGGAAGATTGTGAGGAGGAGCTTCGGTCCAAAAGAGGGTTTGCTACCAGGTTAAAATCACCACCCACCAATAGATGGGGGGACAAAAACCTATCCAGAACACCAAAAAATTTAGAAAAAAAGGAAGCTTGTGCCGAATTCAGTACATAATATTAGCAATCGTAAGTTCACGACCCGAAAGGATGCCTTTAAGAATGATAAACCTACCTACTACCTCATCAAGGCAGCGACATCTCCAACCACGCTAGATGGCAGGGTGGGGCACTTGTCAGAAACCTCTATAAACATATGGGCAGCAAAAAGAGGGTCCGAAGACCTAAACTAGATTTTTACACATTCAAGCAGCTAAGTATTAGATCAAAAATAATGATATATGAACATGTAACAAGTTGCAGCATCCTACAAAGGACTATCAAAACAGTAGGTAATATGCAAGTGGACATGGTCTTATCAACCCGGTTCTTGTCGGACTCTCCTTCTATCCCTTCGTGGAGATGGAGTATGCCAAATGGGAGAGATTCGAAGGGTGGAAGGTGGACGTTGAGGTGATGGGGCGTCCGCCAGGCCCAATTTGGCCAAGATTTCTCTACCTTCGGGAAAGGATGTAGCTATGTATGTGCTCCCATTATGTGGAACTATCAACTTAAAAGGAAAGCCCCATTTATAGCGGATACGAGCTGAGAAAAGGGCAGTTGTAGTTTCTTTCAATTTTCTATGTTTCTCCAATGTAGACGGAGAAACATCTGGAAATATTTGTAAAACCGAACCTTCGAAGGTGATCGTTGGGGTATTGCGAGCAGCTCTAAGTATGTCTTCTTTGGTCAGGAAATCCTTCATACATAGAATAATGTCCCTAGGCGGTTTATCATTAGGAGGTTTGGGGCGCAGGGCTCTATGGATGCGATCACAAGCAAAGGACCCAGGGTCGCGATCCGGAAGGAGTGACTTGAATAGCTTGGTTATGGTTTGTAAAAGGTCAGACATTGACTCCGGGATTCCCCTGACTCGCAAATTATTGCTGCGATTGCGATTATCAAGGTCCTCAACCTGTGCCTGCAATTGCGCAAAGGCCGTTTGTAAATGATCATGATCTCTGGAAAGTTCACCATAAGCCAGGCTGAGTTCATCGTGTTTGGTTTCTAAGCGGTCGGTTCTGGAGCCCAATGTGGCTATTTCCTGAGAGAGAACATTTGTGCTCTTGTGGAGTTCTGATTGGAATTTAGCGGCCAGCTTAGTGTACATAGTTTCCAAGCAAGATTCCAAGTCCCCCTTTGTAAGTTGCTGTGCACAATCACTGTCCAGAGCTGATGGGTGAGCTACGATATCCTGTATGGGATCGGATGGGGATGCTCGTTCTGTATTATCTTGAGACATGCTGCAAATCTCGTGTGTTTTAAGTAAGGGACTTTTGAGCTTGTCCCCTTTTTTTCTTGGTGGACGGCAAACAGGGAGTCTCCTGGGGGTGATCAACTGAAAAGTGGATAGCCAAGGGAGATAACTCCAGGAGACCTATAACGCCCAAAACAGGTTTAGGGTTATAGTTACATAGAGGCTATCAAGCTTATTCGCAAAAACTTTATATTGTAAAAATAATTAGCAGACCGTGGAGATTTAGAGTGGACATAGGCTGTGGTAGGCACCATTAATAAAGCTCAAGAACCAGATGCTGGCTTCACCTCCCACCACAGGGTTTGAGAGAGATGAGGGGCCCTTGTGGAACGGAAGTCCCCTTATGATAATTAGAGATGAGCGAATCGAAGTAGGCGAAGTGGAATTCGTTTCGAATATTAGGAAAATTTCGATTCGCGTCGAATCCGAAAATAAGCAGACTTCGGATGCGCGAATCAAAATTTTTCCTAAAATGGCGGCGACATGTGCGGCGACGGAGCGGGGATGTCTGGGAAGGCGCGCAGACAAGGCGCGCTGACCCATAATGCATTCATTCATGACATGTGATCGCATTAGCCAATCAGCAGCCAGCCAGCCAGCACAGTGTAATGGTCGAGCTATAAATGGCGGCCATTTTAGAATTCTCCATTTGCCTCCAGTCATTCAACAGAGGCAGACACAGATTTGTTACTGAGGGCCACAGAATCGTTACTTAGGGCCACAGAAACGTTACTTAGGGCCACAGAAACATTACTTAGGGCCACAGAATTGTTACTTAGGGACAGACACAGAATTGTTATTGAGGGACACAGAATTGTTACTGAGGGCCACAGAACCGTTACTTAGGGCCACAGAAACGTTACTTAGGGCCACAGAATTGTTACTTAGGGACAGACACAGAATTGTTACTGAGGGACACAGATTTGTTACTGAGGGCCACAGAAACGTTACTTAGGGCCACAGAAATGTTACTTAGGGCCACAGAATCGTTAGTTAGGGCCACAGAAACGTTACTTAGGGACACAGAATTGTTACTCAGGGACAGACACAGAATTGTTACTGAGGGATACAGAATTGTTACTGAGGGCCACAGAATCATTACTTAGGGCCACAGAAACGTTACTTAGGGCCACAGAATTGTTACTTAGGGACAGACACAGAACTGTTATTGAGGGACACAGAATTGTTACTGAGGGCCACAGAACCGTTACTTAGGGCCACAGAAACGTTACTTAGGGCCACAGAATTGTTACTTAGGGACAGACACAGAATTGTTACTGAGGGACACAGATTTGTTACTGAGGGACACAGAACCGTTACTTAGGGCCACAGAAACGATACTTAGGGCCACAAAAACGTTACTTAGGGCCACAGAAACGTTACTTAGGGCTACAGAAACGTTACTTAGGGCCACAGAAACGTTACTTAGGGCTACAGAAACGTTACTTAGGGCCACAGAACCGTTACTTAGGGCCACAGAATCGTTACTTAGGGCCACAGAAACGTTACTTAGGGACACAGAAACGTTACTTAGGGACACAGAATTGTTACTCAGGGACAGACACAGAATTGTTACTGAGGGACACAGAATTGTTACTGAGGGCCACAGAACTGTTACTGAGGGCCACAGAACTGTTACTTAGGGCCACAGAAACGTTACTTAGGGCCACAGAAATGTTACTTAGGGCCACAGAAACGTTACTTAGGGCTACAGAAACGTTACTTAGGGCCACAGAATCGTTACTTAGGGCCACAGAAACGTTACTTAGGGCCACAGAAACATTACTTAGGGACACAGAATTGTTACTCAGGGACAGACACAGAATTGTTACTGAGGGACACAGATTTGTTACTGAGGGCCACAGAACCGTTACTTAGGGCCACAGAAACGTTACTTAGGGACACAGAATTGTTACTCAGGGACAGACACAGAATTGTTACTCAGGGACAGACACAGAATTGTTACTGAGGGACACAGAATTGTTTCTGAGGGACACAGAATTGTTACTCAGGGACACAGAATTGTTACTGAGGGACACAGAATTGTTACTGAGGGACACAGAATTGTTACTCAGGGACAGACACAGAATTGTTACTCAGGTAAAGACACAGAATTGTTACTGAGGGACACAGAATTGTTACTGAGGGCCACAGAACTGTTACTTAGGGCCAGAGAAACGTTACTCAGGGACACAGAATTGTTAGTCAGGGACAGACACAGAATTGTTACTCAGGGACAGACACAGAATTGTTACTGAGGGACACAGAATTGTTACTGAGGGACACAGAATTGTTACTGAGGGCCACAGAACTGTTACTTAGGGCCACAGAAACGTTACTCAGGGACACAGAATTGTTACTCAGGGACAGACACAGAATTGTTACTCAGGGACACAGAATCGTTTAATTAAAGAGTATGTCAGACAACATGCAGAGGAGTGGCAGAGGAGGCAATGTTTTAGGAGCGAGCAGACGTGGCAGCAGAGGAAGGGGTCGAGGCAGCACTATTCGCAGCCAGAGGCCAGTGCTCCCGGTGTCATCCAGCGGTCGTGTCTCCACCGACAACCCTGCCGTCATCAATTGGTTGGCTCGGTCGTCTTCCTCTTCCCAGGTCACCTCTGACACCTACAGCCAACGGTCGGTGGGTACGTCAGACACAACCGTTAGTTGGCATGGCCCGGGAGCAAGCCCACTGAAATCACGTGTCCTCTACCTGCCCCTGTCCTTTGGTGTTCCCTCACCAAGCGAAGTATCGCATGCTGTGGGCTCAGCCCCACTGTACAGTGAGGAAGAGCTAACAGAGGGCGGTCAGGAACGGGGGGAGACATCCGCCTCTTCAGCAGCCAGGCGAAGAAGTAGTGGCGAGGAGAGTGGCTCGGTAGCCGGTCTAGAGACAGGTCTGTCTCCTGACCCACACGCAGCCGAGGGGGCTAGTAGTGAGGCGGAGACCCTAATTGATGATGATGAGGCTGATCTCACTTGGCAGCCTCGTCGTCATCAGGCTATTGCTTCCGCATCATCAGGAGAAGAGGGTGGCAGCTTGGCAGCGAGCAAAACAGTCGGTGGGTTGCCCAGGAGGCAGCAGGGTCGCAGCAGTGTCAGTGGAGGCAAACGGCCACGGAGTACAGCACCAGCTCCACTGCAGCCTACCACCACGGCCAGTAGTGGTGCCGGTGTGCACGGAGGAAGCAGCAGTCAGCCAGTGAGGAGTATCGGGGGCAAAGTTTCCTACTCGGCGGTGTGGCAATTTTTTGTCAAGCCGCCCGAGGAAGTAAACGTAGCCGTATGTCGACTATGTGGCCAGAGAGTCAAGTGTGGCCAGGGGGCCCATGTTGGGACTACAGCGTTGCGGCAGCATATGCAGCGTCGCCATTTGGTGGCCTGGGAAAACCGTGATAAAGATACGGCGGTTCTGCCCGCCCCAGCCCCCGCTCCATCACCCGCTCCGTTACTTGCTCTGTCACCCGACGTCAATCACCCTCTATCAGCCAGTCAAGGCTCCAACACCTCTGCTGAGGGGAGTTGTCGCTTGTTGCCATCTTCCGCTCGTTCAGATGCTCCTTCTCCTGCTACTCCTCTTCACGGATTCCGTCAGCAGTCTTTCTTGGAATCTGTTTCCAAGAGACAACAGTTTGCGAGCACGCACCCGACGGTGCAAAAGCTGAACGTCCTCCTGTCCAAGTTGCTGGTGCTGCAGTCCCTCCCTTTCCAAGTGGTGGACTCAGCACCTTTCCGAGAAATGATGGCTTGTGCCGCGCCGCGGTGGAGAGTGCCAAGCCGTCATTTCTTCGCCAACAAGGCAGTGCCAGCCCTGCATTCACATGTAGAAGAGATGGTGGGCCAGTCTTTGAGCATGTCGGTCTCTGCCAAAGTGCACGGCAGCGCCGACGTGTGGAGCTGTAACTACGGTCAGGGACAGTACATGTCATTTACGGCCCACTGGGTGAACGTGGTGCCGTCACAGCCGCACCAGCAACTTGGACAGGTCACGCCGCTTTTGCCTCCACGTTTGCACGTCCTTGGTCCACAAAAGATGTCCGCCACCCCCGTGCCAAGTCCCATTACCCGACCGGCATATCACATGTGCAGGGCGCAACGGTGTCACGCTGTGCTGCACCTGGTATGCCTTGGCGAACGTAGTCACACAGGGGAGGAACTTCTCAGTGTAATGAACAGAGAAATCGACAGACGGCTGTCTCCGCGCAAACTCAAAATCGGAACCATGTTGACCGACAACGGAAAGAACATGGTGTCTGCTCTGCGTCAAGGAAGGTTGTGCCATGCGCCATGCATGGCTCACGCGTTCAATCTGGTTGTCAAGCGGTTCCTAAAATCCACCATCCCACTGCAAGACATCCTTAAAATGTCACGTAAACTTTGCATGCATTTCAGCCATTCCTACACCGCAAAGCACACCCTCCTTGAGCTGCAGCGGCAGAACGGAATTCCACAGCATCGCCTGATCTGCGACGTTGCAACAAGGTGGAATTCAACCCTACACATGTTAGACCGCCTTTACGAACAGCGAAAGGCCATCACCGATTTCCTGATGTTACAAGCGGATAAAGGTACTCCCCTGTGTAACTTCGATGTCAGCCATTGGCAGCTCATGCGTGACACCTGCCGCTTGCTCAGGCCCTTTGAGGAGGCCACGCTATTCGTGAGTCGGCAGGACTATGGGATGAACGACGTCATTCCTCTGTTGCACGTCCTGGAACAAATGCTGTTAACAATGGCTGGTCAGGGTGCGGTAGACGTGGCGCACAGATCTCAACGCCACATGACCCCTGTGGGGGCAGGACAGGAAGAAGAAGAGGAGGTAGAGGAGGACATTTGTGCTCAGGAATTATTGAGTGAAATGGGTGGTTTTTCCACTCAGCGGACAGGAGTGGAGGAGCAGGAGCATCTGGTAGAGGAGGAGGAGGAGGAGACAGAGGACCCAGACGCACCGTGGCAGTATGCTGTGGAGATGGAGGCAGGGAGTCCCTCGCATTCCTTGGCACAAATGGCCCATAGCATGCTCGGTTGCTTGCGTAGCGAGTCCGTAGTTCCGGTGCGTGGTGACGCATTTCCGGCGTGAGACGCCATCTTGCTACACCCAAGAGGTCCCATTCGCATGCAGTACACCCACACATCAGTGAGGAGGGAAGATTGTCTGCAATGTGAGTGTTATCTTTTTTACTCTTTGAAAATAAAACAAGTGGATTTAATACTACACTTAGAGAGTATTTCTTTGGCTCACTGGATTGGTGAGCTATTACTCTTCAGGACTGCCCTGACTGAATAGGGGCTCTTTGGAACCCTGCTGAGGAGATCCAGGGAAGGAAGGAAGCTGCTGGCCTTGACAAAATAAGGATCCAGGTGATCCTGCAAGCCTGTTGGCCCTTCGGGGTCAGTAGGAGGAGGTGAGGGGGCAATTTAGCCATTTACGGAAGGAGTTTGGCACAGTCACGGTTTTATTCATTATCACAGCTGCACGTCGCATGAATATATATATTTTTCTTTTCACTGAAAGGACATTGTTCTTTATTTATACACATATGTGGTTTTATTTGTGTGGCACTTTGTGAGCACTGCTAAAGTTTTTTTCCTTATTGGACAATTTTTTTGAAGCAATATTTTTTGAAGCAATATTTATTAAATGTATGCACATTATGTTTATGGTCATGGTTTGGCACTTAATTTTTTATTTTTTAAGGGTTGGCACTAATATATATCACTGTTGATTTTTTTGTCATTTGTATTATTCTTGAGTTGTAGTTGTTTTGAGCGCTGCACTACTTTTTTACAATTTATTCACACTGCTTTTGGTATCAGTTTTGAGTGCTGGCAGCTAGAGAAGAGGTTTAGTAGTTCCATTTGTATAGCGCAGGAGGATTTCGGATTATTTGTCTGGATTTCAAACCACCAGTTCCTGACACAACTGACTAAATCCGCCATGAATCATGCCCCTGCCATGTGCCACTTTCACGTCTCCTCACACTGCTGGTGTGTTCCATTTTTTGTCATAGGGTGCTGGCAGATTACGGGCCTCCCATAGCTGCTGCCAGGCCCCTAATCTGCCATGGGCCCCTATACCGCCTCCTCATGCTGCTGCCAACATGTACAGCGCTGAGCGAACTATTGGCGCTTTATAAATACTGTATAATAATAATAATAATATTCCGCTCGTTCAGATGCTCCTTCTCCTGCTACTCCTCTTCACGGATTCCGTCAGCAGTCTTTCTTGGAATCCGTTTCCAAGAGACAACAGTTTGCGAGCACGCACCCGACGGTGCAGAAGCTGAACGTCCTCCTGTCCAAGTTGCTGCTGCCAGGCTCGTAATCTGTCATGCGCCCCTGTACCGCCTCCTCATGCTGCTGCCAGGTCCAGAGTGTGTCATGGGCCCCCGTACCGACTCCTCATGCTGCTGCCAGGCCCGTAATCTGTCATGGGCCCCTGTACCGCCTCCTCATGCTGCTGCCAGGTCCAGAGTGTGTCATGGGTTCCTGTACGGCCTCCCATTGCTGCTGTCTCCATCGCCACACTCTGCCATGTGCCACTTTCAGGTCTCCTCACACTGCTGGTGGTTTCCATTTTTGTCATAGGGTGCTGTATGGCCTCCCATTGCTGCTGCCTCCACCGCCACACTGTGGCTCCACACTCTGGTTTTGGCCCCGTGACTGCCCAAATGAGTGAAGTGTGCGGTGATTCTAAGATCGACGGCACTCATCTGCATGTCATACTGACTGTCAGTATTATTTCTCTTCCCCAGCAGACTCCAATGGCATTTAAATTAAAGGTACAGTGTTCTGCACTAATATAAAGGCTCTCTGAAGCCTAGAAACACCCTTTTATAAGTTAAATTCGCAGCGAATATATTCGACTCGAATCAAAATTTTTCCACGAATTCGCCGAATCAGTCGAATCGAATTTTTGAATACTTCGCTCATCTCTAATGATAATCTCAGGGTCCTCCAGGACAGACACAGGAAGCCCTGGCACTTCACTGGAGGCAATATATAGGCCACGATAGGCCTCCAAACCCAACGGGGGCCGTGGCCACAGAGAGAAGTGGTTTCAGGGATGATGAATGGGAGCCCCAGTCCCTGGATTGCTAGAGGGGGACCCAATTGCCAGTACCAGCCCGCCCCCTCGCCTCCTGTACTCACTGTGGCCCGGATGGGAGATCTGTGTAGATGGAGCAGGCCGCACTAGGTTGCAAACGTCTGTCGCCATGGAGAGGGGCAATATATCACGGCGCCCCTCTCCCAGACTCAAGGGATGCAGAGGGTGCCTCTGATGTCCTCTGGGCAATCCACCGCCGCCCGGATGGCAGTGGATGCAGGTCCGAGGCGCAGGAGCCACAGATCGTGCGGCCGCACCTGCCGCGGGTATCCTCTGCTGTGAAGGGAGGCAATACTGCCAGACCCAGGGGACACCACCAATAGCCTCCGCTGCCCCGTTGGAGTCTGCTGCTGTAAGGATGGCAGCAGATTGTACACTAAGGCGCCGGAGCTCCGGGTTATGAGGCCTCTCCGGTCACCATCTTGGACACGCCCCATTTCCTGCCAAAGCCACTTTTCAGCTTTCTGCGCTGTCATATTTTGAATGACAATTACACAGAATGCAACACTGTACAGAAATGAAATTTTTAGCATTTGTTTTAGACAGAGCTTTCTATTTGGTTGTATTTAATCACCTCTGGTGTTTTTATTTTTTTCTAAATAAACTAAAAAAGGCAGAAAATTTTTTCTAGTTTCTGTTCTAAAATTTTTCAAATAAGTAATTTTTCTACTTCACTGATGTGTGCTGATGAGGACTGCTAGGCACTGATGGGCACTAATAGGCACTGATGAGGGGCACTGATAAGCTGCACTGATGGGCACCGATAAGGCTGCACTGATAATCAGGGCACTGATTATCAGTGTATTTACTCTACTCATTGTGCCCCCCAAGATTGACTCTCCTTACCCAACAGGCTGTCTCTGTGTGAGGAAAGGAGAGCAGATAAAAGCCGATAACAGGCAAACTGCTGTTTACATTGTGACAACTGTGATTGGACACAGCTTATCATATGGTGACGGGTCACTGTGATTGGCCCTTTACCCCAATCTGGGATCAGCTGTGTTTAAAGCAATAAGCGGCCACAGAGCGCGCCTGATGCTCACCCCAGGGGATGCACAGGAGGTGGGCACCTGGGAGGATGTCCCAGAACTAGAGAGTCACTTTGTAGCCGTCTTTTGGCTATAGCATGGTCAGGAGGCTGTTAAAAATGCACTGGACTGCATCCGTGTTGAACCAGACCTCAAGTCTGATCTCAAGGAATGGAAATGTCCATTGGTCCAGCTTGGAAATATGTAAGTATACATATCTCATATCTGAAGGAATGCTGGCACATCTGAATATCACTAGATTAGTAGACACTACTATAGTGATCACTGCAGTCTTATGCTGCACATTGCCCACAGGTGGTCACTCACTCAGCACGGCCTCCATTCACAGAACACTTTTTTTTTTTCAAATAATTTTATTCATTGAAAAAAGTATAAGGTGTTCTGAGCAGTACCAAGTGAGTGACCCCCTGTGTTCGGTGTGCAGAGGGAAAGCCTCACACATGACCTAGAAGTTGGCAGTGATCACAGTATTAGCGCTGACTACTACAGTGATTGTCCTTCCCCAGCGGCTCCTTTGCTATGAGATATGTATAGCTAGTAACTATGCAATAAAGATCATACTAAGTGGTTCAGCTGCATTAACACTATAGCATTTCATGGATACATGAAAAATACATGTTGTGCTTTTGGTGCTATCCATAGTTAATGGCACCCTCGAATGCAGCAAACCAGGTATGTTTTTGTGTGAAAAAAAGGCAAGGTTTAAATTTGCGCAACCCGCATTCTGTGCATAGGGCAGCCTATTCATTTTATTGGGTTGCTCTACTTGCAAAAACACGTGTAAAGAAGTTTCAGACCCTTTTTTATTAAATCACGCCGCACAGAATCCTGTGGTGCTTGCAGCACCATGCAGTATTGTGTGCAGGAAAGCATGGGCATTTTGCAGAAACAGACACAGATCCATAGCTCTGCTCAAAACTTGCACATGGACAATGTTCATGTCCAAACCAGCTGCTCCATGCACATGGACAATGTTCATGTCCAAACCAGCTGCTCCATACACATGCTCCTGCTCTGGCCATCACAGTCCCCTATCCTTGTGAGCAAGCCAGCAGTGGTGAAACATGTCAAGGAAAGAAGGTTTTTATTTGGAGACATCACTGTATGCAGTTCATTCACTGATTTTTAAAAACAATGCAAGAAGAGCTAATTTAAGAGCGGCTGATATTTTTCCTATTTTCAGTGGACATTTTGCAGATACATGGAGGTGCCATTAATTCTTAGTAGCTGCCTGTGGGTCAGAAAAGTATGCTTTTTCTTTTTTAAGTGTTTCAGACTTATGAACCTAGGCTTAAATAACACGCAAAGCTTGACTCTCAAAAAAGTACACGAGCCACTTTGTTGCATATAGGGCAGCTAAACTCTGTTGCAGGATATGTTTATATATACTTTAGCTACTAAACTAGACAGTCATCACTTAATTTCCAAATTGCAGTAGCCAAGAAAAAACTTCCGCTGACCTGAATACAGTCAGCCGAGATTAGATGCTTTATTCTGCTTGCTGAATAAGTACACTAAATAGAACTTTGAACTTGAATTGCAGAGGCCATTGCTCTCCCCCCCCCCCCCCACACACACACACAAACACCTTTAAGAAAATGAAAGTTACTGGCTTGAAAACTTTAGTGACTTATTGATTTTAATACTTTAGTGTTCTCACCAAGTCAAATTATGTAGGCTTTAGCTAGAACTGGAGGCAAAATCTTCAAAGCACAAGCAAGTGTCATAGGATTGTACAACCCATAACACCCATCATACCATAATGGCAAACAGTACCTATATAATAAACACCTGTCAAAGGATCTGGAAAAACTTTAGGCTGCGGCACCTTTATTGGGTTTAAATAAATTTTAACTATGAAATCAAGTTTAACCTTGATTAACAAACAGAACCGCTGTTAACAATTAACAGAACATGTCTGCTTGTAAAGACTTGATCAGCAATATCTTACACCATCTAAATTACAGTTTACCTACCACTGTCCACACACAAAGTGGTTGACATTACCCCATAAAGATTGATTGTGATGAAGGAAAAATAAAAGGTTAGGGTGGCCAGGGGAACAGGTCAAAAGATCCAAAGGGCAAGGCTAAAGAATCTAGATAACAGTACTGAGACTTTGCTCAGTGATGGGTGAATATACCCCGATCAGCCATAACATTATGATCACTCACCATACCCATTGAGGCATGGACTCTGAAGGTATGCTGCAGATCCTTTAAGTCCTGTAAGTTGCAAGGTGGGACCTCCATGGATCGGACTTGTTTTTCCAGCACATCCCACAGATGCTCAATTTGATCTGAGATCTGGAGAATTTGGAGGCCACCAACATCTCAAACTTGTTGCTGTGTTCTTCAAACTATTTTTGAATTAATCAGACCAGACCATTTTCATCCATTGCTCCACCGTCCAGTTCTGATGCTCATACACCCATTGTAGGCATTTTTGGCTGTGGACACGGGTGAGCATGGGAACCCTGACCGGTCTGCAGCTACACAGTGTCTTATACAACAAACTGTGAGGCACTGTGTGTTGGTTTCTATTGGAACCAACATTAACTTTTTCATCAGTTTGAGCTACAGTAGCTTTTATGTTGGGTCGAACTACATAACCCATGTGCATCACTGAGCCTTGCCTACCCATGACACTGGTTTTCCTTCCTTAGACCACTTATGGTAGGTCACGAGCACTGCAGACAGGGAACATCCCACAACAGTGATCCAAGTAGTATAACTAAAATTAACAATCTTTATTAATGACAATTAGTACATATGAATTCAGTGAAAAAGTATCACATTGACTAAACCTTCACCCAATACCTTTAAAATTTTACAAACATTGTCAGTGAATAAATACAGTCTGGACTGAGGCATAATAATAAACATAAATTGGTCACCATGAGGTTTGATGCTCAATTACAAACTCCCCTGCTCAAAACAGGAACATTACCTATATAGGCAAGATATTAAATATCAATGGGAAAGTAAAAAAGAGCATACAGCTAATGGCGACTGCTCTCTAAGCAGTTAGACAGCAAAATTGCAAGAAATCTGAGTCAAGCAAGGAGGTGATTTTAGTTATACTACTTGGATCGCATTTGGTACTTCTTTTTCTTAGGGGTCTTTCCCTTATATTTTTTTGCTGTCAGTTCATCTTTGAGGTATGCTGACTCATGCCTGAATTGATGAGTTAGTAGACTACCTATAATAATTGCCTTCTTTTACTATGTTGCTGTGTCAGTAACATCATTAATGTGAACATCCCACAAGAGCTGCAGTTTTGGAGATGCTCTGACCCAGTCATCTAGCTGTTACTATTTGGCCCATGACAAAGTGGTCTTTTGTTTGGCCATTTAAAAATGTTTCTTCTTTTGTATTTCAATGGTTTTTATTAATTAATAACAAATAACACAGGAGCAACAAATCACGCCCATACAGGGGCTATCAATTGCGCATAAAAGAAGTAGAAAATTAAAGAAATCAGTGCTCTAACACCAACAGGGCAAAAGATCGCCCACACAGGGGCTATCAATGGCACTTAAATAACAAAACATAAATATAACACTGAGAATAACTCAGACTAAAGGCAGCTATCCACAGCCACACCAAAAGCAAACAGAAAGAAAAAAAAAAGGGGGGGGGGGGGAGGAAGGAGAAGTGGAGAAGTACGAAAGAAAAAAGATAGCCAAACCAAGAGCAGGGATCCAAGACGCCAAAGCCAAACAACATCACATCCCCAGACTATCCGGGGGGAGCGTGGGAAAGGTATATTGCAGCCACGGCTCCCATATTTTCAAGAATTTACATTGGGAGTCGTTGCAGATACTCGACATCTGTTCATTGAGCATCATAGTGGTCATACGCTCTTCCAGGCCTGGGCAATTGTTCTAGAGGCCGACAAAAACAAATAGGAAGCCAACTTCTGCTGATGAGCCAAGAGGCCCGGGATGGGACAATGAAGCAAAGCATACCGAGCATCCCGGCGTATGGAGAGATGGAACAAAGTGAAAAGGAGGCCAAACACACGAGACCAAAAACAAAGCAGCCTCGGATATGCAATACATCACCACGATGGCCACAACCCCGAAAGCATTGATCACTGCAGGCAGGATTTGCCTGTGCCAATCGAGCCGGAACCCAATACCAACGAAACAATACCTTGTAAGCCGCCTCCAGCGTGGTCGTATTAAATGAGCATTTAGCTATGAGTGACCAGGCCTTATTCCAGTCCCCCGGATCCACAGCCACTCCAAGGTCGCGCTCCCACTGAACAACATATGAAAGAGAAGTATGCAACGAGCGTCTTTTCAAAGCTGCATAAAGAAGAGAAATAAGGCCTGGGGCGCCCGGCCGCTGTTGGCAAAGCAGTTCAAAGGCAGATTTCTGATACGGGAAGACAGAAGTGCCCCGCAATGAGAGCAGCCAATGCCGCAATTGAAGGTAACGAAAAAATTCCGCCGGAGGGACATCCCGTGACTCCCGAAGAGAATTCCAGGTAGGGAAGGACCGAGGGGTCAAAAAGTGTCGTACCTGTGAAAAACCATTGGTCACCCACCAAGAAAACGCCCTTGGTTGATCTAAACCTGGTGGGAAGAGGGGGTTGTTAGTGATTGGGAGCAAAGGCAAAAAAGGTGACATTAGGCCACTGGAGTAACGTACCGAGTCCCACACTTGTAAGCCATGGAACAAAATTGGACTCAGTGTTGTGGGGCGCAGGGCAGGGGGAAGCCATAGAAGTGTTAATATCGCAATAGGAGCACAATTAGGTAATTCCAGGAGGACCCAGAGAGGTATGTCTGAGGAAGCATGCAACATGGATAGCGGGGCGATCTGGCTCGCCTGATAATATCACTGTTCAACAAATTTTTATTTTTTGCCAGTTTTGGAAACAAAAGGATCCATTTCTTAATGAATTTCACATTCTGAGTTCAAATATAACAATGAAATTTGTCAATTGGCTCTAGTTTTTCTGTAAACGGAAAGTTTTCTACTATAGGCGTAATGACTACATAATGCACAATAATTATATAGATAGATGTCTTTCCACAAATATAAAGCAAGTGATATTGACTACATAACAAAGCCTAAATGGCATAATATATTGCATAGGATTACCAAGAAAAATTATAGCCATAAGCTAAGTTGAATCATTTTAATACTTAGGATTCTCACTAGTTTTGTCTTCAGTTTGTGTCGGTTTTGCTTCTCTTGGCTTTTCTCTTGTATTCGAGGAAAGGGCTATCTCTTACAACTGACCAGCAATAGTCAGCAAGCATTGATGGGCTCCATTTACCTTGATATCTTCTTTCCATAGCTGCAATGTCTTGATGGAAGCGCTCTCCGTGTTCATCACTCACTGCTCCACAGTTTGGTGGGAAAAAATCCAGATGCGAATGTAGAAAATGAATTTTTAGAGACATGTTGCAACCCAGATTTCTGTAAGTCTGGATGAGTTTTTCTACCACTTTCTTGTAGTCTGGTGTTTTATTGTTTCCAAGAAAATTTGATGTCACTGATACAAATGCTGTCCAGGCAGCCTTTTCCTTTCCACGCAACAGAGAAAGAAACTCATCATCATGAATAAGTTTACGAATCTGTGGCCCAACAAAGACTCCTTCATTTATTTTTGCAGCACTAAGTGCTGGAAATTTGCTAATCAGGTATTTGAAACCTGCTTTATTCTTGTCCATTGCCTTAACAAAGTTTTTCATTAATCCCAACTTGATGTGTAATGGAGGTAATAAGATCTTATTGCTGTCTACAAGTGCTGGATAGTTAACATTTTTTTCTCCAGGCTGCAATGACTGGCGTAATGGCCAGTCTCTTTTGGCATAGTGCATTTCTCTCGCACGACTGTCCCACTCACAGAGGAAGCAGCAGTACTTAGTATATCCACCTTGAAGTCCAAGTAGGATAGCAATCACCTTCAGGTCACCACAAATCGACCATTGATGTTCATCATAGTTGATGCACCTTAAAAGCTCTTTCAAGTTTTCATACGTTTCTTTCATTGAAACTGCGTAAGCAACCATTATGGAGCAAAACAGCTTTAAGACTCGCCTTTGAAGCATCAATGAACAGCCTCCACTCATCGGGATCATAGTATACGCCGATGGCTGAGATTAAACCATGAACATTGTTACATACAGCAATATCACCTTCCTGGACGAAGAATGGGATCAGATCTTTCTGACGATGACGGTAGAAAGACGTACGAACATCACTTGCTAGGAGATTCCACTGTTGTAGTCTTGACCCCAAAAGCTCTGCCTTGTTCTTGGGAAGATCCAGGTCTCTGATAAGATGGCTCAATTCCACTTGTGTAATGAGGTGTGGTTCAGTGGGTGTGGATGGAAGAAAGTCTGGGTCATGTGAGGTTGACGGTTGATGACTACACGCTTCAGGTTCTTCCTCACTTGACTCAACCACGAAGGATTCTGGTGCTTTAGGAATTGGTAGCCCCTCTCCATGAGGAACTGGACGTATTGCAGATGGAATATTTGGATAGTGCACAGATAACTTTTCTTCTTATTTAGCCCTTTTGTTGGAGGCACCATACAAAAGTAACAATTACTAACATGATCTGTTGGCTCTCTCCAAATCATTGGCACAGCGAAAGGCATAGATGCCTTTTTTCCATTCAACCATTGCTCCAGTGCCGTCCCACAAGAATTGCAGCATATATGTGGTGCCCAGCTCTTGTCCTGGTCTCCTATCTTGCAGCCAAAATACAAGTTGTAGGCTTTTTTAATCATTCCTGTTATCCTCCTTTTTTGTGAGATAAAAGTTATTTCACCGCAGATATAGCAGAAATTATCTGCTTTATTCACACAAGTTCGAGGCATTACTGAGTAGCCTATATAAGCATAAAACGAAATGTAAAGACGCTGTCGAACTACAATCAGCTACAGATACTGCAGCTTTTATGCAGTGAAGTGATGCAATTAAAGGCTAATATTGCATCATCTCAGTATACATGCAATTTTCTATTGGTCACCAGTATCAATTGCGCAATATGCAGCTGAAGTTGCATCATAATTTTGAATGGCTTACGTCATTAGATGGGTGAATATATCATGGAAACTAGAGCCAATCAACATTTTTTAGGGTCACTTTCATTTTCAGCACCCCAAAATTATGTAAGATTAGCTAATTTTATGCCCAAAACTTTTTACCTGTTGAACAGTGTATTTAGTAACGTTGGGAACCCCAAGGCCACCCTGGAGTCTATGAACAAAAAGCGTAGTTCTGGAAACTCTGGGGCGTTTATCGGCCCAGATAAAACGCATAATCTTTACCTGAAGCAACCAAAGGAAATGAGGAGGAACCCGCACTGGGAGGGTGCGAAAATAGTATAGCAATTTTGGCAAGATGGTCATTTTTACTGAATTAATCCGTCCTATCCATGACAGGTGCGGAAATTGCCAAGAATGCATAAGAGAAGACACAGAGCGAAGCAATGGATAATAATTTGCAGCAAACAGTGAGTCTTAGGTGGGGGCTAAGCGGATGCCTAGGTATTCAAGAGAAGAAGAAGCCCATTTATAAGGGAAATGGGACTGTAGGCGCAAAACCAAATCTGAGGCCAAAGTAATATTAAGTGCAACAGTCTTATCCAAATTGATACAGAGACCCGAAATCAAGGAGAAGCGCTCAAGAACCTGTTGCAAATTTGGAAGCGTCATCAAGGGGTTAGTGAGAGTCAAGAGGGCATCGTCTGCAAAAAGGTTCAACTTGAACTCCTGTCCAGCGTATGGAACCCCTGATACATTACAATCAGTCCGGAGTGCCATAGCCAATGGCTCAAGCGCCAGAACAAAGAGTGCTGGGGACAGGGGGCATCCCTGTCTCATACCTCGCCAAATAGGAAAGGAATCTGAGAAATATCCAGCGTATTTTATGGAAGCCGAAGGGGAAGAATGCAAGGCTTGAATCCAAGAAAGAATCGAGTCCCCAAAACCCCAGCGAGACAGCACAAACTGCAGATAGTCCCAGGATAGAGAATCAAAGGCTTTATATATGTCTAAGGACAGTAAGTATTTTCCGCTGTTGTAGAAAATGTATAAGATGGACCACCTTACGAACATTATCACCCGCCTGTCTCCCAGGGATGAAACCCACTTGGTCCCTGTGAATCAGGCTACGCAAATATTTATTGATACGACAGCTAAGAATCTTGCCTAATATCTTTAGGTCTTCATTAAGAAGAGAAATGGGCCAAAAGGCTTGCGGTTCCTGCACATCATTGGTCGTCTTAGGAATCATAGAGATATGAGCTCTAAGCGCGTCTGGAGAGGGCAAGGAGCCCTGTCGTAACTCATTAAAATAATCAGCCAAGAAGGGTGCTAACAGGGTTGCAAATTTCTTATAGTAGAGTCCGGAAAAACCATCCGGACCTGGGGCCGCGGTGGACCGTAGAGATTTAATAGCTTGTAGCACTTCTGGTGCACTGACACCAGCATTAAGGGCCTTCTGCGCTGCCTCAGATAGTCCAGGAAGGTGGAGGTCTTGAAAAAATGCCTCTGCCTGAGCCACAGGGAAGGGATCTGGTTTAGCGTAAAGGCGCGAGAGAAAGTCCACAAAACGGGAGACAATCTGCTGGGGATTAGAAGTACAGCCACCCACGGGAAGTCGCAATCGGATCGGTTTGTGGGGTTTCCCCACAGAATTGAGTTTCCTGGCCAGCATCGGACCGGGCTTATTCGCACAGGAATAAAATTTATGTTTGGTCCAAAGCAGGGCCCGTTCCGCCTCTGACGAGGCAAGTAGATCCAACTCTGCCGCCAGGGTGTCCCGAGCACGTTTATGGGCCATGGATGGGAATGAATTCCAACGAGTATCCGCAGAGGCCAACAGAGAATGAAGCTCCAAAAGTCGGCGCCCCCGTTCCCGCTTCCAAACCGCCGCCAGCTGTATAACCCGACCCCGCACCGTGGCTCTATGCGCCTCCCACAGGGGAACTGCCGAAGAAACAGATCCCGAGTTTTCCGCGAAATACGTGCGTACGAAAGATTCTATTTGTTGGCAAGTGGTCAATAAGGAATCATTAATGCGCCAGTGAAAAGGGCGCTGCACAGACCCAGAAAGGGCCAGGAGGAGTACCAGGGGATCATGGTCTGACCAGGGCGAGGAGGGAATAGCTATCCGCCTGACCAAAGGAAGCTGCTGAACATGCATGAATATATGGTCAATTCTAGAAAAACTGTTATGAGGGTTGGAGTAGAATGTAAAGTCGCACTCAGTTGGGTGAAGTTCTCTCCAGACGTCCGCCAGCCCCGCCGTCCTCGAGAGAGCGCATACGTTCCTCTAGCACTGAGTCGTGAGAAGGGGCTGCCCCCTGGGCATAGCGCCTATCCAATGTGGAATCCAAGGTAACTTTAGAATCTCCCAAAAGAAAAAGAAGACCCTTGGAGTGTTGGGAGACAATGGTACAAAGATGAGAATAGAATTTGTGTTGAAAGCGATTGGGTGCATAGTAAGAGACAAAGGTAACCTCCTGATCCCAGAGGGTGCCCTGCAGAAGCAAGTACCTAATCGTGGGGTCTGCTATATTCCAAGCACAGTCAAAAGGAAGATTGCGCTTGAAAGCTATTAGTACACCCCGGCGTTTCTCAGGGGCCGAGGCAGTGTAAAAGGTGGGAAAGTGAGGCGAAAGATACCGTGGAGCGGAGGACTGAGAAAACCTAGTCTCCTGTAAACATACCACGTCAATTTGTTGCGATTTGAGGTGATGGAAAACTTTAGCCTGCTTCTGAGGCAAATTAAAACCTTGAACATTCTGTGAGTATACTTTCATAAGGGGTGAGGCCATGGCGGTATCAGCTGAGCACACTCAGCAGAAAAAGCATAGGTCGGCCACCAGTTACCACTCCCAATGGCCTTCGGACCATGGCATCCCGAAGCCCTGCATAAGGATAAAACAAAAAAAACAGAAAGGAAAAAAAAAGAAGGGAGAAAAAAAAGAAGAAACAAGAAATATATATAGCAGTACAAACGTGTCACGTCAATGTTGACATGCATCCTCCTATACCTGAAGGATACCGGTTGGGGGTGGCTCTACCACCGGACACATGGCTGCAAATGAAAACATCAAAAACATAAGCCCCCAGGGGGCAAAAAGGCAATTAACACAGAACAGAACACCAAAAGTAATAACTAAGAAGTGAGTACATCCGCAGCAACCTTTCGATAGAAAACCCAGCTAAACTAGGGGCCAACCCCCTCCAGGAGGACGGCCACGGGCCACCATAGAACCACTACACAGCCCAAGTGGTCCCCCACCCATCTCCCAAAAAGGCCAACACCCGAGCAGGCCCACCAGACCAACCTCCCACCGGAGCCCGAGGGAACCATCACCCCATACCCAAACGGGAACCCGAACAACGGCACCCGGACCCGAGATAGGCCAGGACAGTCATAATCCACGAGTCCAAGAGGAGACCCTACCCCCCATTCAGTGGTGGAACCCAAGGGAGTAGGCTGGATCAGGCCTAGCCTGGAACACTAACAAACTGGAAGAGCCCTGGGGCCAAACTCACAGTCCCATCAGGAGAGTCCAACGGTGAAACACAACGCGGGAGATCCAAGACGCATCTTCAGCCCGGAGAAGAGCAGGATGGACTTGATCGTTGAGGGGTCTGAGGGAGGGCCCTCTTCCTGTTGGACGACCGCTCCCAGAGGCGGCCCGGTAGAAGCGGCCTCGCTGGGGATCCATTGGAGTGAGCCGGGCTCTGAGCAGCGGCCCCCGGCGGAAGAAGGTGCAAAGATTTCAGGAGCGATTGGGCCTCCTCCGGCGTAACAACAGAGTGACTGCGGCCCTGGTAGTTGAAGGTGAGGCGGAACGGAAAGCCCCAGGCGTATTTAATTCTGTGGTTCACCAGGACCGAAGTGAAGGGCTTCAACTGACGTCGTTTCTGCAGAGTGGTCTGGGAGAGGTCCGCGAAGAGCTGGTAGCGATGTCCCTGGAATCTGAGGTCTGGTTTGTTTCTGGCCGCCAAGAGGATGGCGGTAAAAAGTGAACTTGATGATGATGTCCCTCGGGGGCCCATCCGGTCATCTGGGGCCCAATGCATGATGAATGCGGTCAAATTCGAGCCGGTCGATGGGAATTGCAGACGTCAGCTCCTGAAACACAGCAGTAGCAGTGGAGGTGAGATCTGTGATCGTTTCAGGTATACCCCTTAACCGCAAATTGCCGCGACGGGAACGGTTCTCGAAACCCTCAAGTCGGAGCAGCACATCCGCTAATTCTTTCTTGAGGTCACACAAGTCCTGTTCGTGACCGTGGCCACTGCATCCATTTTATCCTCAAGATCATTCGTCCGATTGCCCAATTCTCGGATTTCACACGAAAGTCGGTCAGCAAGCTTGGCGGTAGCGGAGGACAGTTCTGACTGTAGCATCGCCTTAAAACGGTGCAGAAGCTCAGCATCCCTTAGACCTGGAGGGGAAGACCGCAGGGAAGCTGCTGATGCCAGGTCATCTTCACCCCTGGGATCCAGCCCACCCATGGGTAGGGGCAGCGGGGGACCCGAAATCAGGACCGGGGCTTCAACTGCGGTCTCCAGGGGAAGACTCGATCCCGCGGCCGGGGCTAAAAATGTTTCTTCTTTTAACACAGTAACTTCAGGGACATGTTCACTTACTGCCTAATTTATCCTAATATATCCTAATATCCTAATATATCCCAACCATTTCCAAATGCCATTGTAACAAGATGATCAGTTATTCTCGTTACCTGTCAGTGGTCATAATGTTATTGCTGACCGGTGTATAAATGAAAGGTTACACTCTTTGGCCAGGAGTGGAGTGATGTTATAACAATGAGTTAAAGACTCATATAATAGTGGGGCAGACCTGTGATGCCCAGCCTTTGATGATGTCATGTTGATAGAGGTAACACATAAGGTGGGGTCCACAGACTTGTTACCACACTAAGAGTAAGGAGAGAGCGTGAGGCTATCACAGGCATGGAGTGATTTGCTTGAATGATTCTGATTTTATGAGTGAACACACAGTCAGTGTGTTTGGTGTGCGCATATGGTGGAAGTCCATTTATTGAAGGCTTAAGGTGGATGTACACTAGAAAGTTTTTGGAATCACACAAGTTTTTACTTGGACTTGATTTATGCTGCACAATTTTAAGGGGGAACACTAAAGTATTACTGGACCAATTAATATTGCATGATCATCCAATCTCAGCTTGGAAGCACCACACACTAACTGCTGAATTGTAATACAGTGGCAGGTGTGAACATTCCAATAGGGTATGTCTATTAGTCCCATATCAAAGAGGAATGACCCCATCCTGACTGGGGTAAGGCACACTCAGGTCCACCTAGCCAAATGGTCCAGTGGACCCTACTCCCCATGATCAGCCAAAGCCGACTCAATGAGTAATAGGTGAGGGGCTTTAACAAAGAGACCCCAAAAGCAGGGGAGAAAGGAACCTAATGGCCATACATTCACCCCCCCCCTTTCCAGACTTCAAGGTAGCCCCGAAGACCCACACCCTTCATCCTGAGTGGAAAGGAAAACAAGTGCAGGGTGACACATGTGGAGAGCAAATAAATGTGCAAAAATAAAATAGTGCCAGTAGAAATACACTGGCTAGATTATTATTATTATTATTATTATTACTACGAGTTTATATAGCGCCAAAGGGTTTGCTCAGCGCTGTACAATAGGGGGGGACAATACATGGCACAGTACAACAAAGACAGACAGCGTACGAGGGGTAAGAGGGCCCTACTCTTACGAGCTTACAATCTAGGAGGGAGGGGGTAAAGGTACAGTAGGAAGTGGCTGGGGGGGATGAAGTGGTAGGAGGAATGAGGGAGGATGGCTGTTAGGTGAGGGTGGGGTAGGCTTCCCTGAAGAGATGGGTTTTGAGGGAGCGCCTGAATGTGAATAGAGAAGGCGACAGTCTGATGGATTGGGGCAGTGAGTTCCAGAGGATGGGGGAGGACCTGGAGAAGTCCTGCAGTCGTGCATGGGAGGAGGAGACCAGGGAGCAGGATAGAAGGAGGTCCTGTGAGGAGCGAAGGGTACGGGTAGGGTGGTACCTGGTGATCAGATTGGTGAGGTAGTCAGGGGCAGTGTTGTGAACGGCTTTGTAGGTCAGGGTAAGGAGTTTAAATTTGATGCGTTGGGCAATCGGGAGCCAGTGGAGGGAGAGGCAGAGGGGGGTGGCAGAGGTGGAGCGGGTGGTAAGGTGGATGAGTCTGGCAGCTGAGTTCAGGATGGTCTGGAGCGGGGAGAGCCTGCACTTGGGTAGGCCAGTGAGGAGGGAGTTGCAGTAGTCAAGGCGTGAGATGATGAGGGAGTGTACTAGAAGTTTGGTGGTGTCTGGGGTGAGGAAGGAGCGGATCTTGGCAATGTGGCCTAGTAGCAAAAACACATTGGCACATTAATGCATGCAATAATGCAATTTAAACCTCCTCCCCTTCCCTCCAAATTGTTGAATGAAATTGTGACACGATTGTACAGTGGTAGTGCTTTGCCCTGCCATTGTGTGAAAAGGGTTTTGTCATTCAGGGTTCACATCCTGGAAAGTTGGGGGGTTCTAGGGTGTTTTTGTCATGTTTTGTGGACAACTTGCACACTGATTGTGCAGGGCTTTTCTTAGAGATGACTAATGTTCAGGCTCTTTCCAGGCAGCAAGGGGATCTCACTCTAGAAGCCTGGACGGCTCCACTTGGGGGACTGGTGGGAACCAGTGCAATGGAGAGCTGCTAGGTGCATGCATGCAGTTTGAATGAGAAGACTGTGTGGAGGAAACAGACGGGGCCTAAGGGCAGAGCAGCAGTGCTGCACATGTAAGTTAGGATGCTGAAAAACCTCTGTGAGAGAAACCCATGTATTGAACTGGAGCTTGCTTTAATAAAAGTGGGCAAGAAAAGCCTTTAAAAAATTCAAGAAAGAGTCCTCAATGCTCTGGTTGAAGCTGGTTCTCACGGTACATGTATATTTAAACTGGAGAAAACAGGAAATATGGTAATAAGCAATTAACTTGCTAGTCTATATAAATCAGCAATGCAATATTCCAAAGTAGCCAGGTAGAAAAGAGACAGCAGCTGGTTTCTATGGATTACTGTAAACTACTGTACACTTTGCTATTTGATTTAAGAATCTGCTTTTACTTGAGTAATCTAAGAGTTAAAAAAATGTGCAGTATCTAGGGCAGAAAATAGCAGCATATCTCTTCAGCCTTTACAAGGTTTACACGCCTGTATCTGTATGTGCAGCGTGGATAATATATCCAGTATTTTTTAATATATTACAGAGCTTGTCAAGGTTTACTACTTGGACTATGGTAATGTTCTATGGTTTTCTTGACCTCAGTATTTTGTGTAGTGGGGGACACTGAGGGGAATAGACGATTCCTCAAGGTGTTGCTTCTAATCAAACCACTCATTGTGTTGCTTCTTCTCTGGGCCTCATAACTATCCTGTGATGTATACATGGCAAGACATAAATGTATTTTGAAAGCCCGCTAGCCCCCTCACTGACAGAGACACAGGTCAGTATCTTGTATAGTAGAAGGACACTGAAGGAAACATTGATACAAGTTACTCATTGTGTTTCTTCCCCATCGGACCTTGTATCTTTACTAAAATATATACATCACAAAGCGCAATGTGTATTTTGAAAGCTAGGTAGCTACCTATCTGGTAAAGACACAAGCAATTTAAAGAATGCTAAAGTAAACTTTTAAATAAATAATTTGCGCTAGTAAATGTGTATAAAAAGAAATCATCAAATCATAAGTCCAGAAAAAAATATATATATGCCAAAACCACAAAAAAAATTAAAAAAACTTTTAAGTGCAAAAAACTTTTGTGCAAAAAAAGTGTCTAAATATGAAAAATTTTCACCAAAAAACCTTGATAATATAATGGCAGATCATCCATAAATATATCTTCAGAAACGGAAACTCTGCAACACATCGATCCTCATCGATCGAAATAACAGGATGAAAAACTTTGTAGTTAATCGAAAATCCACTTCTCCAATAGATAAAGGACCACCTTCAAACGTATCCATGGGGGGAAATGCCAAGCACTCGAGAGAAACAGAAAGACTTCATGGTGCAATATTATAAAAACCAATTCCTTTATTAGGTACTCATTGCACTTACTCAAGAGGTGTCCCAGCCGACACCAGCATCAACAGCATAACAGCAATCACATAAACGAGCCTGGCTACTCAGCACATGCGCAGTAGCTGGCAGCCAAAAACGTAATGACGTCACATCAATCAAGCTCCGCCCTACGCGTTTCGTCATCGACGTCCTCACGGATGACGAAACGCGTAGGGCGGAGCTTGATTGATGTGACGTCATTACATTTTTGGCTGCCAGCTACTGCGCATGTGCTGAGTAGCCAGGCTCGTTTATGTGATTGCTGTTATGCTGTTGATGCTGGTGTAGGCTGGGACACCTCTTGAGTAAGTGCAATGAGTACCTAATAAAGGAATTGGTTTTTATAATATTGCACCATGAAGTCTTTCTGTTTCTCTCGAGTGCTTGGCATTTCCCCCCATGGATACGTTTGAAGGTGGTTCTTTATCTATTGGAGAAGTGGATTTTCGATTAACTACAAAGTTTTTCATCCTGTTATTTCGATCGATGAGGATCGATGTGTTGCAGAGTTTCCGTTTCTGAAGATATATTTA
The DNA here is from genome assembly GCF_062004578.1 of Staurois parvus. NCBI lineage: Eukaryota > Metazoa > Chordata > Amphibia > Anura > Ranidae > Staurois > Staurois parvus. The sequence goes on from NW_028318226.1 coordinate 2,265,233, forward strand.
TGGATGATCTGCCATTATATTATCAAGGTTTTTGGTGAAAATTTTTCATATTTAGACACTTTTTTTGCACAAAAGTTTTTTGCACTTAAAAGTTGTTTTAATTTTTTTTGTGGTATTGGCATATATATTTTTTTTTCTGGACTTATGATTTGATGATTTCTTTTTATACACATTTACTAGCGCAAATTATTTATTTATTGGTACACTTTATATATGGTGATTTTTTGCAGCTGGTACACTATTAGTAAGTTATATAATTTTGACCATAGGCGCTATTATTAATTTTTCTTATTTAAAGTAAACTTTTAGTTGCTTTAGAAAATATGAATTAAAAGGCACAGTTTACCTCTACCAAAAAATTGCTGCATCAGTGACCCAGGAAAGTAGTGACATCCATACTTTATTCCCTTAGTGATTGGCTGCTTGGCAACACAACGCACTACAGTCCATTTAACATGCTTTCCTATGAGACCTGTTCACATCAATGCTTTTTTGAGCAGTTGCGTTTTTGGAAAGGGTCAGGGACTTTTTTAAGTGCAAAATGCAGCATTTTTGCTACAATAGTTTAATAGAGATTCTGCTAAAATGCTTGTATTGCTTTTTTGCAGCGTTCTGCTTTTTTATTCTGCTTAGTAACAAAACATTTCCCCTTTAACAAAAAAAAGCTGAAAAAACGCAAAATGCGGTAACAAATGTGTGAATGAAAACTCAAAGTGAAATGCAAAAATTAATCAAAAGCAAATTGCTATGGTGTAAACCAGTCTTAAGAGAATAAAGTAGGGACACTCACCTGTGTCAATGACAGTCAAACTTAGCTCCATTTGGAGCAAGGAGCAGTTTATATGCTTTACCTTAACCAGAAGTGCAGGGTAGTCTTCCTGAAGGAGCTACAAGGGTACCTGGTGAGTTTAAAGGAGAAATACAGCCAAAGCTCATTTGGATGTACTTCTCCTGTGGATCACAGGAGTGCAGTTTGTTCTGCACTCCTGTGAGCTGTTTCCAGTGGGCTAAGATCTGGTTCACACTGATGCGGTGTGGGAAACACTGCCAATCCTGTGCGTTTTCTACACCACATTGCAATTTCATGGCGTTCATTCAATCAGGTGTAAATGTCAATGTTAAATTAATGACACCCCGGAAAAGAACATAAAACACAGTGCGATTGTCAGGAACACCCTTGCGATGCGATGCGATCCATGAGCGGGTAAGAAAAAAAGGTCCTGCATCTGATTGCTCAGTTCTCATACTTAGAACCAGTGGGGGACAGATGTAGCATCAAATCGATGCTGCATCCCCCTAGGTCAGGGGTGGGCAAACTGCGGGTCTCCAGCTGTTGTGGAACTACATTTCCCATGAGGCATTGCAACATTACAAAACTGACAGTTACAGCTATGACTTGCAGAGGCATAATGGAACTTGTAGTCCTGCAACAGCTGGAGAGCCGCAGTTTGCCCACCCCTGCCCTATGTATAATTTAACAAAACATTATTCCTAAACTTCTTTTAATGGTGATGGAGGATGCCCTTTGCAGAAACGAGCCCTCATTAACCTCTGTAGCTGCAGACCTCTGTTCACCCTCAAAGTTCAGTGGAAACACTGAAGTAGTCTTTCAAAGCTACATAGTTAGTCTGGTTGGAAAAAAAGACAAAAGTCAGTCCAGTTCAACCAAAAAAATGTATAATCCTATACCCACCACTAATCCAGAGGAAGGCAAAAAAAACCCCCAGCAAAGCATGATCCAATTTGCTCCTGCAGGGGAAAAAATCCTTCCTGATCCCCCGAGAGGGGAAGATATTTCCTGCATCCTATACCTATAAATGTTAGTATCCAGTTATATTCTGTGTATCTAGGAATGAATCCAGGCCTTTTTAAAGCAATCCACTGAGCTGGCCAGAACCAACTCTTGAGGGAGTCTATTCCACATTTTCACAGCTCTCACTGTGAAGAAACTTTTCCGTATTTGGAGAATAAATTTCTTTCCCTCCAGACATAAAGAGTGCCCCCTTGTCCTCTGTGATGACCTCAGGGTGAATAACTCTACACTGAGTTCACTATATGAACCACTGATGTATTTATACATGTTGATCATATCCCCCCTTAATCTCCTCCTCTCAAGAGAGAATAAATTCAGTTCCTTTAATATTTCCTCATAGCTAAGCTCCTTCATACCTCTTATCAGTTTGGTTGCCCTTCTCTGCACTTTCTCCAGTTCCCCAATCGACCTTTAGCTTCCTTATCTCAAATTTAACACAATTCAAACACATAACAGGTGCTGGGAGAGGGTGGTGTAAGGTGAGCTGAGAGAAGGACTCTGCTAAGAGATGTGCTTTGGCTGATTCAGATTACATTGCGGAAACTGCAAAGTAGCATTTTTAGATGGTCCTAAATGGCTGATTAGACTTCTTAAGGTACAGAATATATAGGATAGCTCTGGATCTCCAACAGGTATGTTTTTTAACAAAACCCTTTCATTTGCATATTTAAGCTCCACCCAAAAGGGGAAGTTCCACTTTAAGGACTGCTCCCCCCCTCCCCATTAAGGATTGGCACCTTTGGGGGGCGGGATGGGGGAACGGGTACCTGAATTTGACAGGTACCCGTTCCCACTTCCAGTCCGATCGCCTAGGCGATAGGAAACGGAAGGTGTCCTCCCTCCCTCCCTGTAGTCTTTTGGGACACAACAGGTCCCAGAAGACTACAGGACCATACATGAAGCGCAGCGCTACTCGCGCATGCGCAGTGGGTACCCGGCTGTGAAGCCGCAAGCAGTCACAGTCGGGTGCCCACACTGAAGATGCTGGCCTTCAGGAATACAGGACGGCCAGTGAAACGGGCTGCAGGGGACACACCGTGGGACAGAGGGACATGTAAGAGGCTGTTTTTTAACAGTCAGCAGCTACAGTTTTTGTAGCTGCTGACTTTTATTTTTTGACAGGGTGAGCGGAGCTCTGCTTTCAGAGATGAAAAAGGTAGAAAATAAGAAGATCATTATTGGGTTTTTAAAAAATTAGGTATATGTGTAAGCCGTGTACCGGGGTGGGCTCCTCATGATACAGTGAAGTCACGAACGAGGACGGCAACCCCAACACCAGGTTTTGCCACAACAGAATTTTACTTAGATGTTGCAAATAAACACAACCACAAATGCTGGAAACATACAATAAATTTACATACACCCAGCACAAAGGCTGAGACCCCTGTGCTGCACAGCACGGCGCCTTCTGATGGATGACGGTAGAAAGTGTAGTAATTTACCTACTGGCGGGCACAACTAAGTTGCCACATCTTACCTGTTAATACCCTAAAAGAGCAAGAATCAGTGTATGGGTGTATGGTATGGGCTAGCCTGCGGTGCAGCACAATAGCTTACAATCTTACACAAATCTACAGTATTCCCCCCCATAACTGGTCCTGTAGCACGTGCCTGAGTATTCCTTCTGAGCAAAACGCCAGTCTGGCTTGAGTTTGTGGGATTTTATCAGCTCTCCAATGTGAAATGTCACTTTAAGTTGTGGAGTCCTTCCAATGATCAGTAACAACACTTGTGGCCTGACATAAACAGAGACCCTAACTAACTAACTAACTATAGGCCTGTCTCAGTCTCTGGAGGCGCCAACACTGAAATGAGGTGCGTGCACGATCTTGCTGACCCGGGTCTGCCTTGTATCCGCTGGCGACTCAGAACAGAACAAATGTCTCTCCAACAAGCATGCGATCTCATCAGCCTTTCTGGCAGCGATCTTCCTTTCTCTGAACAGAATCAGAGTCTTGAACACCATCAGCTTCACTAGCTGCAGTTCTCACACCTCAATGCCAACGGATTCTCTGCTCACATGGCTCTTTCCCTTCACCATCATCAAAACATGGCTGCAGTCTCTCTTCCTGTTCACTGAGCTCCCATGTGTAAAAACCCCACCCCTTCCTGAATATAGAAATATCTATGCAGTCTGAGGTTGTGTTAGAAAAACAGTAACATCTTGTGGCTAAATCGCAGGATGTCAGTAAAACATTTCAAAACATTTAATTCACAATGAGAGCTGTTTCCCCATCTCACATATGCCACAAATTCCTTCCCTTTACTGTGTTTTAATTGTCTGAAAAAGTGATTTTGTAATGTTTACTCAAGAACATAGCGGTTACTACTGTGAGGAAATAATGTGTTTACTGTTCCTGTAAACTCCTCAATTTTACTTTAACAAGTATTCAAGTGGCACATAATCAATATTCCATGCAAGAAAAAGTGTAAAGTGTATGAAAATGAATAAAAGTATTCCACAAAAAGAAAAAAAAAAAAAATATATATATATATATATAAAATTGAAAATTATTGTATATAGTCCAAACAAAGTCCAAATAATATCAATTAGTCTTTCCAAAAAAAGATTACTACGTGAAAGAATCTTGTGCAAAACAAGTGGAAAAACAAAAAATGTTGTCTTTTACTCTTATGGTGTATGACCTTGACCCACAATGAATGGATATGAACAGCACCACATCTCCAAACAATCAAAAATTGCTTATGAAGCAGTTAATATCCAGTTCTACATTCAAACCCACAGGTATCAGAGATTTAAGCAGAAAAATCAATTTTGTCTCCCTTTGCGAGAGGTCTCTTACTCTATTAGATCCCCTCCATTTAGGGGGAATCCAATCGAGCCCCCAGAATTTCAACATGGAGGGATCCCTCTGATGATATCGCGCAAAGCATTCAGACACACTATGTTGACTAAATCCTTTCCTAATATTTTTGATGTGTTCTGCAAATCGTACTTTTAAAGGACGTTTAGCTCGACCTATATAGTTTAAACCACATGGACACTGTAAGGCGTAGACCACATGAGTGGTATCACATGTGATGTACTCAGTAATAATAAATTCACGTCTTACTGTGTCTGATACAAAAGACTGAAGTATGGTTGAATTATTAATGGCAGTGGCAAGCTTTACATTTTTTGCAAGCCATAAAGCCTTTTTTATGGGGGAACATGGAAATTTTCCCTGGCACGTCTAAAATCTTTATAACAACCCTTTCTCCAAAATTACGTGCCCAAAATTCTATAAATAAATTTGGGTGACTTAAATATAATGGGTCCCAAACATTTTATCCATCAATAGGACATGCCAGTGTCTGTCACATACCTGGGTAGGGAGCTGACATGAAGAGGCAGACAACTCCGGCTCAAGGACAGCTGAGAGTGAGACAGCTGTAAGCCGTGTACCGGGGTGGGCTCCCCAGGATACAGTGAAGTCATGAACGAGGAAAGCAACCTCAACACCAGCTTTTGCCACAACAGAATTTTACTTAGATGTGGCAAATAAACACAACCACAAATGCTGGAAACATACAATAAAGTTACATACACCCAGCCCAAAGGCTGAGACCCTTGTGCTGCACAGCACGGCGCCTTCTGATGGATGAAGGTAAAAAGTTAAGTAATTTACCTACTGGCGGGCACAACTAAGCTGCCACACCTTACCCGTTATTACCCTATAAGAGCAGGAATCAGTGTATGGATGTATGGTATGGGCTAGCATGCAGTGCAGCACAACAGCTTACAATCTTACACAAATCTACAGTATTCCCCCTCCCATAACTGGTCCTGTAGCATGTGCCTGAGTATTCCTTCTGAGCAAAACACCAGTCTGGCTTGAGTTTGTGGGATTTTATCAGCTCTCCAATGTGAAATGTCACTTTAAGTTGTGGAGTCCTTCCAATAATCAGTAACAACACTTGTGGCCTGACACAAACAGAGACCCTAACTAACTATACGCCTGGACTCAGTCTCAAGGCGCCAACACTGAAATGAGGTGCGTGCACGATCTTACCGACCTGGGTCTGCTTTGCATATGCTGGTGACTCTGAACAGAACAAATGTCTCTTCAACAAGCATGCGGTCTCGCCGTATATGTTGCTTAGTTCCTCTGCTCTCATCAGCATTCCTGGCAGCAATCTTATCAGTTTCCTGGCAGCAATCTCATCAGCTTCACTTAGCTGCAGCTCTGGTTACAGAGGGATGCTTTCACACCTGGATGTCATCAGATTCTCAGCTCATACAACCCCTGCATTCACCATCCTCTAAACATGGCTGCTCTCTCTCCTCTTCCTGTTCTCTCAACTCTGTGTGAAAACTCCACCTCTTCATGAATATAGAAATATCTATACAGTCTGAGGCTGTGTTAGAAAAACAGTGACATCTTGTGGCTAAACTGCAGAATGTCAGTCAAAACATTTAATTTACTCCACACAAGCAGTATTCAAACAATGAGAGCTGTTTCCCCATCTCACACAGCGGTTGCAGGAGCTTGGCGGGGTATGAGGGCCTGAGATCTGTCCGGTAACAGCTGTAGGGCTGATGAGTAGCAGGCCAGAGCAGGGTGCAGATGTATCCCTGCAGGATGGATGGATGCTGGAGCACCGTGTGCTGAAGAAGCAGAGTCAGTCGAGCCGGGTTCGATATTGGCGAGACAGATCAGGCTTAAAACGGCAGGCAGGAGAATAGTCGGGTCACAGGACGGGTTCAGTAACAGGAGGTCAATAAGATAGGAGCAGGCAGAAGAATAATCCGAGGACAGGCCAGAAGTCAGGGCAGGAGGCGATCAAGCAGAAGTCAGGAACAGGCTGGTTTGGCAACAGGAATTAATCACAGAAGTCAGGAAACACGAGCAGGGGGAAAAGACCATATGGCAATGAGACAACCACAGCAGTCAGTTTAAATAGTTCTGGTGCCAGCATTAATGACAGGCGCGCGCCCCCATGTGCGAGTGCGCATGCACAAGTGCAACTGCACGTGCCTCTGTCCAGGTGCCCGCACATCTGCTCGGCTTGCCAGAACCCTGCGCATGCGCATATTTGTGCGCTGTGGAGCTTCACCTGTACTAAGGGCAGGCCTTCCCTGACATTGCCCCTCCTTATGGGCAGCCTCCGGATGCCCAATTGGCTCTTCTTTTGTGGGTGGCTAAGGAAAAATTCACGAATTAAGTCCGTGGGGTGTACGTTCTGTGCCGGTTGCCATGAATTTTCCTCTGGCCCATACCCCTTCCACTTGATAAGATACTGTGTCTGGCCCCTCCTTTTCCTACAGTCCACAACAGCCTCGACCTCAATTTCCTCCTCTCCGTCAATATTTATAGGCTCAGGTGGCCTTGACCTTTGGTTAGAAAAGGGATCAGGTACTGCAGGCTTTAATAGTGACACATGGAAAACTGGGTGCACTCTAAGGGATTCCGGAAGTGCTAACTCATAAGAGACATCATTAATCTTGTGTCTTACCGGAAACGGTCCCACAAACTTTGGTGCCAACGTCCTCGAAGGGCATGCCATCTTTAGATTGGTTGTAGCAAGCCAGACCTGGTCTCCTGGGTGCAGAATCAGTTCTCCCCTTCTCCTTCTGTCGAAGACCCTCTTGTTGTCCTCCTGGGCTTTTGTGACCGTCTCATTTAACGTATCTTGGGCAGCAGGGACAGATGTCTCCGGCACCAGGTCAGGTAAAAAGGTAGGGTGAAACCCATAGTTAGAAAAAAAAGGTGACTGGTGGCAGAATGGCTGGCGTTGTTGTATGCAAATTCTGCCAGGGGCAAGAGTGATACCCAGTCATCTTGGACAAAAGACGTGTAACACCGGATGTGTACTGCTCTAGAGTCTGGTTGGTCCGTTTGGTCTGTCCGTTGGTTTGCGGGTGATAGGCAGAAGAAAAAGACAACTCGATCTCCAGGGTCTCACATAGTGCCCTCCAGAATCTAGACATGAACTGTACCCCCCGATCTGAGACAATGTTCATAGGAATTCCATGGAGTCTGACAATTTCCTTGATGAAGACCCGAGCAGTCTTAGAAGCAGAAGGTGTACTCTTTAGAGGCAAAAAATGGGCCATCTTTGATAACTGATCTACTACCATGAAGATAGCGATATATCCTTCGGAAGGTGGAAGTTCCACTAAAAAGTCCATTGCTATCCTCTTCCATGGTCTGTCAGGTACCGGCAGAGGTCTGAGCAATCCCCAGGCTTTATTTTGGGTGGTCTTGTTTTGGTTACAGATGGTGCATGTTTTTACATAGGTCTTACAGTCTTTAGCCATATCTGGCCACCAGAGTATATTTTGGATCCTCAAACATGCGTGAGAGCACATCAGGTTTGGTGTTCTTGGATCCTGGCGTGTAAGTGATATGAAAGGCAAATCTGGAAAAGAACAGTGCCCATCTGGTCTGACGTGGTTTGAGGCGTTTAGCAGTTCTTAAGTATTCCAGATTTTTGTGATCTGTATAGATTAGAATCGGATGTGTGGCCCCTTCTAACAAGTATCTCTAGGGCTACTTTAATTGCCAGAAGTTCCCGATCCCCTACGTCGTAGTTCCTTTCAGCTGAAGAGAGTTTCCGTGAAAAGAAAGCTACTGGATGCATCAATTCTTTAAGCCCTTTCCTTTGTGAAAGAACTGCCCTAACTGCATTTTCTGACGCATCTACTTCCAGGATGTACAGTGAGGAACAGAAGTTTTGAACACCCTGCGATTTTTCAAGTTCTCCCACTTAGAAATCATGGAGGGATCTGAAATTCACATTGTAGGTGCATTCCCACTCTGAGAGACAGAATAAAAAAAAAAAATCAGGAAATCACATTGTATGATTTTTAAAGAATGTATTTGTCTTGCACTGCTGAACATAAGTATTTGAACACCTGAGAAAATCAGTGTTAATATTTGGTACAAAAGCCTTTGTTTGCAATTACAGAGGTCAAATGTTTCCTGTAGTTCTTGACCAGGTTTGCACACACTGCAACAGGGATTTTGGCCCACTCCTCCACACAGATCTCCTCTAGATCTGTCAGGTTTCGGGGCTGTCGCTGAGCAACACGGAGTTTCAGCTCCCTCCAAAGATGTTCTATTGGATTCAGGTCTGCAGACTGGCTAGGCCACTCCAGAACCTTGATATGCTTCTTACGGAGCCACTCCTTGGTTATCCTGGCTCTGTGCTTCAGGTCGTTGTCATGTTGGAAGACCCAGCCATGACCCATCTTCAATGCTCTGACTGAGGGAAGGAGGTTGTTGCTCAAAATCTTACAATAAATGGCCCCATTCATCCTCTCTTTAATACAGTGCAGTCGTCCTGTCCCCTTCGCAGAAAAGCACCCCCAAAGCATGATGTTACCACCCCCATGCTTCACAGTAGGGACGGTGTTCTTGGGATGCAACTCATCCTTCTTTTTCCTCCAAACACGACGAGTGAAGTTTAGACCAAAAAGTTCTACTTTGGTCTCATCTGACCACATGACTTTCACCCATGCCTCCTCTGGATCATCCAGATGGTCATTGGCAAACTTCAGACGGGCCTGGACATGTGATGACTTGAGCAGAGGAACCTTCCGTGCAATGCATGATTTGAAACCATGACGGCATAGTGTTCTACTGACAGTGACCTTTGAAACTGTGGTCCCAGTTCTCTTCATGTCATTGACCAGCTCCTCCCTTGTAGCTCTGGGCTGATTCCTCACCTTTCTTATCATCAGTGATACCCCACGAGGTGAGATCTTGCATGGAGCCCCAGTCCGAGGGAGACTGACAGTCGTCTTTAGCCTCTTCCATTTTCTAACAATTGCTCCAACAGTTGATCTATTTTCACCAAGCTGCTTGGCAATTGGCCCGTAGCCCTTTCCAGCCTTGTGGAGGTCCACAATTTTGTCTCTGGTGTCTTTTGACAGCTCTTTGGTCTTGCCCATGGTAGTAGTTGTCATCTGACTGACTGTGGGGTGGACAGGTGTCTTTAAAGACCTCAGACAGGTGCTACTAAGTTAGATTAATGAGTGGAGTAGAGGTGGACTTTTTAAAGGCACAGTAACAGGTCTTTGAGAGCCAGAATTCTTGCTGTTTCTTAGGTGTTCAAATACTTATGTTCTGTAGTGCAAGACAAATATTCTTTAAAAATCATACAATGTGATTTCCTGAATTTGTTTTTTTAAATTCTGTCTCTCAGAGTGGGAATGCACCTACAATGTGAATTTCAGACCCCTCCATGATTTCTAAGTGGGAGAACTTGCAAAATCGCAGGGTGTTCAAATACTTCTGTTCCTCACTGTATGGTAGTAAGGGATCCGGATGGCTTAAAATAGGGGCAGCTGTAAATAATTCCTTTAGAGATTTGAAAGCAGCCTGTGCCTCAGGGGTCCAGTGGAAGCGAACCCCTAGCTTGGTGAGTTGAGTAATGGGTGAGATGGGGCTTGAAAAATTCTTGATGAATTTTCGATAGAAATTAGCGAACCCTATGAATCGTTGGACTCCCTTTTTATCTGAGGGTACCGGCCAGTCCAGGATTGCTGAAATCTTTTGGGGATCCATTTTGATTCCAGCTGTGGAGATGATCAGACCGAGAAATGGGATACTCTGCTGTTCAAAATTGCATTTCTCGGCCTTGGCATATAGTCCATGCTGGCGAAGTCGTCCCAAGACATTTCTAACATGTTCTCGATGGATTTCCAGAGATGTGGAGAAGATCAAGATGTCTTCTAGATATATTACGACGAAAATGTCAAGGTAGTCTCTGAAGATATCATTAATGAAATGTTGAAAGGTAGTAGGTGCGTTGCACAATCCAAATGGCATGACTAGATATTTAAAATGGCTGAATCGGGTACAAAAAGCCGTTTTCCATTCATCCCCTTCCCGGATGCTAACCAAGTTATATGCTCCTCTTAAATCCAGCTTGGTAAAAATGGTTGCAGTCTTAAGTCTTTGGAAGAGTTCAGGAACCAGAGGGAGGGGGTAACGGTTTTTCACCGTAATTTTATTTAGTTCACGATAGTCCACACAAGGCCGTAAGGATTTGTCCTTCTTTTCTACGAAAAATATTCCATCTCCTGCCAGGGATGTAGAGGGACGAATGAATTCCTTTTGAAGGTTCTCATCAATATATTCTTTTAAAACTCCTAATTCCCGTTCCGATAGGGGAAAGATGTGCCCAAAGGAAATTTCAGATTCTGGGAGTAGATCGATCGGACAATCATAGGATCGATGAGGAGGAAGGATATCTGCTCCTCGTTTACTAAAGACATCCAGATAGCCATGGTAGGCTGGAGGAATTATTTGGACGAGTTCAGCATCAGAGTCCATGCAAAGTAATGTAGGTATTGTTGAAGGTGCCATGGGTAAGCAGTGTCTTTGGCAGTATGGAGAGGGAAACTGGATCCTTCCGGTCCTCCAGTCAATTTGAGGGCAGGGGCGGACTCACCATTTGGAAACTCAGGAACTGCCCGAGGGCCCGGGGTCAGTAGGGGGCCCCATGAGATGCCCCTGGTACCTTTTTCATAGGCTTTTTTGAGTTTGGGCAAGGACACAGAGGCCCCATGATCCCCTATTGCCCAGGGGCCCCATGAGTTGTCAGTCCGCCCCTGTTTGAGGTCGTGCGCCCGTAGCCAGGGTAGGCCCAGAATAACAGGAAACAGAGGGGAGGGGATTGCGTCTAGACGTAGTAATTCTTGGTGATGATTAGTTATAGTAGTCAGGATTGGTGGGTTCTCCTTGTTTACTAATCTGGACTTAATATGAGACCCATCAGCAAGAAATATTTTCAACCTGTGTTCTTTCAGCTGTAACGGGATGTGTTGTTGGGCTGCAAAGGTTAGGTCGATGAAGCAGCTACAAGCCCCAGAGTCAATAATCGCGGTTACCGACACAGTTCTTCCGGGGAGCTGGAAGGAAATAGGTACAGCTAGGTGAGTTGTGCTGATAGAACATGGTGGAGGAACAGCAGAAGAGATAGAGACGCACTTACGCAGCTTAGCTGGGCAGGAATGCACATAATGGCCAGTTTCTCCACAGTATAGGCAGAGGTTATTCCGTTCTTCCGGAGTAAGTGAGGGACAAATCAGCCCAAGTTGCATAGGTTCAGGTGTGTCTGATGTTTTAGAATCAAGATTTCTAGCAGGAGGGTTAGGGTGGACTGGAAACTTAGGTAGCATCAATGTGGGCCTAGGAATATGGTTGGACCTTTCTAGCCTGCGTTCACGTAGGCGACGATCGATCTGGATGGCTAGAGCGATCAGGTCTTCCAGAGAGTCTGGTATGCCAACCCAAGCCAGTTCGTCCTTGAGGGGTTCAGCCAGACCCAAGCGGAACTGGTGACACAGGGCTGCGTCATTCCAGTTTGTATCCCCACTCCAACGTCTAAAATCTGTGACATAATATTGGGCCGCCCGGCGACCTTGTTGGAGCACATGTAATGCTGCTTCAGCGGTGGTGGTCCGTTGTGGGTCATCATATAGTTGGGCCATTCCGTCAAAGAGAGTGGTCATGGTATTTAGGTGTGGGTGATGACTCTCTAACAGACAATGGGCCCAACTTTGTGGTTCACCTTGAAGCAGGGAAATAATGAACCTTAACAGTCTCTGTAGAGAAGGTTCTTGGCTGGAGATTGAAGTACAGTTGACATGCGTTACGGAACGCTCTAAACTTGCTTCGGTCTCCATTAAACCGCTCAGGAGTAGGTACACGGGGTTCAGGTGGTGGTATCGTGACAACTGTGTTGGTGCGGGATTCTGTGGAATCTCTGGCCGTGGCTGGCGTAGCAGGATCTACAGACACAGGAGCAGGTGTAGCCAGTGTTTGCATGCGTTCCTTCAGGTGCACATATCCATCCTGCAGAGTCTTCACTGCTTGAGTGAGTGCTGCCAGGTGATGACATATCTCATCCAGTGGAGAGGGTCCTCTTGCAGGCTCAGACATGGCCATATGGTACTGTCATGTACCTGGGTAGTGAGCCTGATGTGAAGAGGCAGACCTCTCATACAACTCCGGTTCAGGGACTGCTGATAGTGGGACAGCGGTCGCAGGAGCTCGGCGGGGTATGAGGGCCTGAGATCTGTTCGGTAACAGCTGTTGGACTGATGAGTAGTAGGCCAGAGCAGGGTGCAGATGTATCCGTGGATGGATGGATGCTGGAGCACTGTGTGCTGAAGAAGCAGAGTCAGACGAGCCGGGTTCAATATTGGCGAGACAGATCAGGCTTAAAACGGCAGGCAGAAGAATAATCCGAGGACAGGCCAGAAGTCAGGGCAGGAGGCGATCATGCAAAAGTCAGGAACAGGCTGGTTTGGCAACAGGAATCAATCACAGAAGTCAGGAAACACGAGTAGGGGGAAAAGACCATACGGCAATGAGACAACCACAGCCTCTGTCCAGGTGCCCGCACATCTGCTCGGCTTGCCAGAACCCTGCGCATGTGCATATTTGTGCGTTGTGGAGCTTCACCTGTACTACGGCAGGCCTTCCCTGACAGTGTCGTATGATGAATTCGACCTCTTTATACTGGCGGTGATAATCAGACAAGAAATTACATTGATATTTGTCATCACTTACTCTATCCTGGTTCAACAAACATGTTTCTCTGGGTATCAACAGGACTTCCTGCATAGTTTGATCAAGAAAGTCCCGAGAATAACCCTTTTGTAGAAATCTCGTTTTAATAATGTTGGATAGGAGATATAATCACTTTCATGGGAAACAATCTCTCCTGACACGCATAAACTGTCCACGAGGGATGTTCCTTAACCACACTGGATGATGTCCACTCCTAATTGACAGATAACTGTTCCTATCCATTGGTTTAAAAAACACTTTAGTGGTATGTGCACTATCTCGCCTTTCTATAGTAACATCCAAAAAATTGATGGAGCATTTGTTCCATTGATAATCTAACTTAATGTGATTATTATTGTTATTCAATGCAGCTATATATTAATGTAAATCGGATTCCGAACCTTCCCAAATAAGTAATAAATCATCAATAAACCTTCTATAGAGTATTACTTCTGGTTTATGATGTTGAAAAATAAATCTATCCTCCCACTCAGCCATAAAAATATTGGCAAGAGTGGGAGCAAACTTTGCTCCCATTGCGACACCGCTCATTTGATTGAAAAACATGTTGATGTACCAAAAATAATTGTGCATGAGACAAAAGTCCAAAGCTCTTCCCAAAAAAACTTTCTGTGCATGTGAAAGATCTCTTTTGCTCAAGGCCCAATTCAAAGCCAACAAAGCATTGTCATGACCTATTATTGTGCACAGTGATGCTACATTGGCTGTTACTAAATAGACTTCCTTTTTATCACTAAGTTTAATATCACCCAATAACTGGAGCAAATTCTTGGTATCCTTCAGGTAGGCCCTACTACGTAGGACACTAATCTGAAGGAATTTGTCCAAATATTCCCCCATATAGTGGTAACCGAACCTATACCGTTTACTAAAGGACGGCAAGGTGAACATAATGCGTCCTTATGAATTTTGGGGAGTGTATAGATGACTGGTATCCTACAAGTGTTCAGTATAAGATACCTTTTCTCCTTTTTAGTGAGAACATGGGTTCGGTAACCACAATTAATCAAATTGTTAAGTTCTTCTTTATACTTATGGGTCAGGTCCTTGTTTAAATGACAATAGACGGTCTCGTCAGATAGCATATGTTCAAGGTGTTGAGTATAGAAGTCTGAACACTGCACGATATCATCAGAAGAATCCCTCCATGTTGAAATTTTGGGGGGTCAATTGGATTCCCCCTAAACGGAGGGGATCAAATAGAGTAAGAGACCTCTCCCAAACTGAGACAAAATTGATTTTTCTGCTTAAATCTCTGATACCTGTGGGTTTGAATGTAGAACTGGATATTAACTGCTTCATAGGCAATTTTTGATTGTTTGGAGATGTGGAGCTATTCATATCCATTCATTGTGGGTCAAGGCCATACACTCTTTTAATTTGAATTAAAATTTTTGTGCTTGATTTTTATGCTTATTTTATTATTATTATTATTATTATTATTTTTATTTTGTTCTATTTAATAATATATTTTTGATATGTTATTAATATTAATAGATTTTTTGATCACAAGATTTGTGATGAATATGCTTTTTATATACAGTATATGCATTTTATATACCGTTTTTTCCGGCGTATAAGACGACTGGGCGTATAAGACGACCCCCTACTTTTCCTGTTAAAATGTAATGTTTGGGCTATACTCGCCGTATAAGACTACCCCTCTTCCAATGCACACCAGTGGGAAGAATAGTGCCCCATCATTAGTATCAGTGGGAGGAATAGTGCCCAGTCATTGGTGTCAGTGGGAGGAATAGCACCCCATCATTGGTGTCAGTGGGAGGAATAGCACCCCATCATTGGTGTCAGTGGGAGGAATAGTGTCCCATCATTGGTGTCAGTGGGAGGAATAGCACCCCATCATTGGTGTCAGTGGGAGGAATAGCACCCCATCATCGGCGTCAGTGGGAAGAATAGTGCCCCATCATTGGTGTCATTGGGAGGAATAGTGTCCCATCATTGGTGTCAGTGGGGGGTGGAATAGTGTCCCATCATTGGTGTCAGTGGGGGGTGGAATAGTGCCCCATCATTGGTGTCAGTGGGGGGTGGAATAGTGTCCCATCGTTGCTGTCAGTGGGGGGGGGAAGTGCCCCATCGTCGGTGTCAGTGGGAGGAATAATGCCCCATCATTGGTATCAGTGACACCAATGATGGGGCACTATTCCTCCCACTGACACTTGCTGACCCCTGTTCAGTATGGTGCTGCTGCAGCAAGCATATATGGTTGCAGCAGCACCTGTGCACGGCACACTTACCTTCACTTGATTTTCGCGGGGCCGCTCGGCTCCGCCTCCTCCCCGGTGATTGGCCACCTGTGTGCCTTTCCTGAGCTACAGTTCTGGCGGCCAATCACCGGTGAGGAGGCGGAGCCGAGCAGCCGCACGAACATCCAGTGGCCGAACTGAAGGAGGGAGCAGCTGCGCTTCCTGGACCGGATCGTCGTGGGACTGGAGCCAGGTAAGAAACAGAAGCCCCTGCCCACCCCTGTACTTAGTTTCACTTCCGTTGGAAGGGGGGGGGCGGCGGCGGCACCACACCGCCCCCCTAAAAAGTGTCAGCATGCCGTATACCGGCGTATAAGACGAAAATACGGTATATATATATGTATTTTATATATATATGTTTTTTATATAAGGGTTTGTAATTTAAGCCCAACGGTGTTGCATAAATACCTAAACACATATTTGTAATACAATTATTAACATTTAGTTTTCAGTGGATCTTTTAAAAGTATTTTCAGTGAGTTTGCCCTCCTGCCCTAGTTGCATGGAGCGATGTTTCCGCCAGGTTTTGGGTGGAACTTCCAGTTAAGAGGGATTTACCTATCATCGGTTTCGTTGTGGTAATTGAGTAGACTATAAAGGTGGTACACTGCACCACACAGCCACCCCTATGATTAAGCCGGATGTGACAAAATGCGTCAAGGCATGGCTGTGCGGCAACCGGAAGTGATGTGGGAGCATCAGCGATCGAGGGCCGGTGGTGGTGAGAGCACTGGCTCGGCTTTCTTCACTCTAAGCTGATTTAAGCTAACATCTTTGGGCTTTTTATTCATTATATCTTGTGTCAGTCTATTGTGGCAATAAAGAGACTTTTAGCTGGTACTTCCCCATTGGGATTTTCTCATTTCTTTCCCTTGGCCATTTGAGTATGGAGTATTAGGAGGAGGTTTGATTTATCTCTTGAGGATCGTCTATTAAGCCTGGTTTGCCAACCATGAGAGTGGGAGGCAACACTTGCTGGTGAGTACACACACACACACACATTTATTCTTTTTTTTTTTTCACTTGTTGTGCACAAGATTCTTTCACGTGGTGATCTTTTTTTGGATGGACTAATTGATATTATTTGGACTTTTTTTGGACTATGCAGAATTATTTTCAAATATATATATATATATATATATATATATATATATATATATTTTTTTTTTTTTTTTTTTTTGTGCGGAATACTTTTATTCACTTTCATACACTTTACTGTTTTTTTGCATGGTATGGTATTGATTATGCGCCACTTGAATACTTGTTAAAATGTTTTTTTAATATGATTTATTTATTTTTAAAGTGGCAGCTTAGCTTATGTGGTTATACACAGTTACTATTTGCTTAATAACGGCATTTATCACTGGTTTATACATTCAGCACAGTTGTTGGTATCATACCTTCATCACTTTCACATTTTTATTTTTCAGTGCCTAAATATACAATCGTGTATTTCAATGCCAGAGGTAAGTAGAAATTATCTTTGTTATGGGACCTTGTTCTGAAACAATCTCCATCTTGTCGCTAGTTGCATAAAAGTAGTTAACTAAGTGAGCAAGACCTATTCCTTCACTTGCTATGTAACAGGGGCAGACTGACCATTTGGAAACTCGGCAACTGCCCGAGGGCCGGGGGTTAGTAGGGGGCCCCATGAGATGCCCCTGGTACCTTTTTCATAGGCTTTTTTGAATTTGGGCAAGGACACAGGGGCCCCATGATCCCCTATTGCCCGGGGGCCCCATGAGTTGTCAGTCCGCCCCTGCTATGTAACCATAATTTGCCAGGTTTATATGTCTGATTTACATATTTTCCCTGTCTGAAGTTATCATTGATATCTTTAGGAAGACTTCAGATGCATTTTGTTCAGGCAATGGTTGACAGGACTTAAGGATTGAAGGATGAATTGAATTCCCTCATCCACACAAGCAAGGTGGATGGAGGAATCCTCCTTACTTTGCTAATACATTTGGATAGTGGGACTCCTCAGCTTATATGATGATCAGCGGCTGTAACTGGCTAGTAAGTAAAGTTTTCCAACAGTCCTGTTCGAGAGCAGTCCATTAGATCAACTTCTGTCATGCAGGAACAGCCATAAATGGATTCAATTTTGATCATTTATGGTCAACTTAAGAATTAAACTGTAAAAAGAAAAGTTATCATTTATGTGATTTTGAAAGTTAATTTGTTTTTTGGGTATTAAAGTTATAAAGCTATAGTTTGAATTTACCTAACCAGGTCAGGGAAAAAGCCCAAGAAGTTCAACCTTTTACAACTTCAGTTTGGACCTAGAAGAGGGTAAAATAACCCTTGGGGAAATTGGTCAATTTTGGCTAATTGGTCAGTACCTTATTCTGCAAAATGTGTGTAAAAGTTAAATCATGGCTAAATAAAAGTAATTTGACCTGCAGAAGAGTTGTATCATTCTTTCTAATAAAGATGGAGTTGTGATTGGAATAAAAGAAGTGTTGGTAAATAGCCAATTTTTAAACTATTATTTTACATGGCTTTAATTAGTTTAGTTGCACACTACATGGTGTGTGGTCCCAACCCCACCCCATCTACATGCAGACATAAAGGAAAATGAAAAGGCTGGTCTTCTGACTTTATTATGCCCACTATCTCATACCATAGAACATGACTTGATGTACCATTTACACCGATCAGAGCTTGCCTATAAATAGGTATGATCATGTAAGAATGACGTAGCAATCATAGGGAAGAAAACTGTATATCATTTTTTCCACTTTCAATGTAATCTTGGTAATCAGAACTTGTCTTCTTAAAGGAAGACAAATGGGTACTGCGTTAGGTCCAAGGGGTGCCATTTTATATAATTTTATAAGGCATGCATCAAAGCTTAACCTGGCAAGGCAACTTAGGAAAAGTCAAACTGACCATCAAACACCATGCTACTCAAAACCAAGATAAGACATTCTACCCTTTTAGCCTTATGTTGCTGGATTTGAAACAGTTCAACTGTATGTGCCTCCTGCATGATTAGTTGAATTGTGGCACACCTTACTACCAACCAATAAAATGGCAGCCACAAATACTGACACGGACTGCACTGAGAGCAAATAAATGGACCAATTGTCTGGGTCCAGGCACATTTGAGGTGGATCTTCTTTTTAGCGATGAAATTCAAGATGCCAAACTTGGCTGCACCAAATACCATACACAATATCTCTCAAATATGGTGCAAGGTAATTGGATGCTCAAAAAATAGGCAACAAATGTAGGGGCTACTTACATTTTTGGCAAATATTTTATTAGCATATCCTTACTGTTGCTTTGTGTCTCAGGTCGCTGTGAATCCATGCGCATGCTAATGGCTGATCAGGGTGTGGATTGGACAGAAGAGGTGGTGATATATGATGATAACTGGCTGAAAGGGGACCTCAAAAAAGAAACCGTAAGTATTTTCAAAAAGGAATTGTCTATTTTGATGGTGACAAAAAGTGTATAACTGCACATTTTAAAATGAGCAGCCCCAACCAGGGCCACCAATAAGGGGGTATCGCTGGCCCTCCTATTTGGGGCCCGGGCCCCATCAGTTCAGCAGGGAGGCCCAGGCAGGTGACAAGTAGAGGAAGGGGGATCCTGGACAGCAGAGGGTGATCAGTGCAGCGGAGTGGGCAATTCCTGTAACCGATCCCACTGTAGTTCACCCCTGCAAGCTGGCTTTTCTCCTCTCCCTCTCGCCAGCTTTCAGCTGCTACAGGGGAAAACTACAGGGATAAGTTCTAGTAATTGTCCCCTGCTGCACTGATCACCCCTTTCTGTCCAGGTTCCATTTCCCTCTGCTGCCCGTGCCTGCCTGTGTGCCCCCCTCCCCTGCAGCTCTGCTGCCATTGGCTGCTGCAGGGCTCAGAGGGGGATTGTTTCAGGATGGAGAGTGAAGGTGGGAAGCAGTATATAGGTCATATTTACTGGCCCCTTCATTTTCTGAATGAACACAGTGAGTGAATATACTGATCACTCACTGTGTTCATTCAAAACTGAAGCCTAGTAGACTGTTTTTCTATGCTTCAGTTTGTAAATGAACAGGGAAATCTGTGTGCTCTGTTCTTTATTTCTTTTTCTCTGTCTCAAATGTGAGATATCATGGCTTTTGTTTAGACTCTTGATATTTCTCTAACGCCCCCAAACAGCATTGTGAAAAAAAATTGTAAATAAATCATTCACTCATTCACCAGGTTTTCTGACCAGTTTCAGTGTGAGCGGTTTGTTTGTGGGGCTGTTACTCTATGGGGACACAGCAGCTGTATAAACACAGCCGCAGGTCCTATTATGACACATGTGAGAGAGTGGCCCTTAATGCAACCTGTTTGTGTTTGGGGCCATAGACCTGCACTAACATGCTTGTCAGAGAATCACATAAGCTGCCTGGAAACAGCTGCAGCCACATAAAAAATAAAAAACACTGATTCATACTGTACAGGCCACAGTTCCTCGCAAATGAACTCCATTAGCTCATTCACACACACTTTTTTTTAAACTCTTTTAGCTTTAGCAGGAATTTTGTAACTTAGGTTGTTTGTGTCAGCTAATAATGACTTTAGTGTATCGTTTACCAAAAATTGTTCAAAACACACCCATGCTTGGATATTGCAAAAATAGCAGCTCACTCAATTTGCTGACAAACAAATTCAAATAAATAACATAAAATAAAGTGAAACACTTTCAAAATTATTAACAAAAAGCGAATAAACAAAATATAAAAAGTCCCAATATACAGTATAAGTCCAAAGTAAATTGTAGACACCTCAACTGTGCCCATGAGGGTACACATAAATATAGATCCTTCACACCATCACACCCTCTTATCAGAGTGTAGTGTATCTTTAGTGAAAATATAGTTTTGATATATTAAGGGGGTAGGGGGCCCAGCCAGGTAGATTGTATGAGGCCTCATGATTTCTAACATATATTTTATATTTTGTTTAGTTAATCAATGCCATTTATTGGCATTTTTCAAAGATTTTGGACAGCTAAGTTGCACTTTGTTTACAGTGTTAGGAGTATATTGTACTACAGATCTTTGCTGTTTTGGCTGTTCAGTCTTATTCAGAAAGTCATCCATCATGTTGAGCTCCTTCCCAATCCTCCACTGAGCCCAACATTTTTTCACATTGGAACTTCTATATGTTCGCACGCTGATTGGGACTTCAGCAATATATATATATTGTTTTTGCATATAAGTGCACTGTACATATAGTATGATGGTATTGTTATATTTACATTTATTCATTTTTTAGCACAATTGTTGTTTGAGCACGCAGAGCCTATACTGTATATTGGTTTCTCTGTTTATTCCAGGTTATCAAAAGCAGACTGTGGGTTCTCAGTAAAGGTTTCTGTTACCTGCATTTAGCTTTCCTTTCTGACTGTTTTTGTGCTTTACAGGTGTTTGGTCAACTTCCAGGATTCAAGGATGGAGACTTCACTATGTATCAGTCAAATGCCATTCTCCGCCATCTTGCTAGGAATCATGGTAATTTTTTTTTTTAACTTGGCTGTCTTGGAAGGGATACAGGTCCTTGAGAAATAAACTCTCTTGTCCTATGGCAGCTATTATGTGCTTTTTCATGTGTTTTGAGGCCTAGTAACCTGCCACATGCTGTGGCTCCACTTGGTTTTGAACAGTGACAGATTTCCTTTTCTACTATAACACCCTATAGTGTGCTACTAGTTTTAGTATAGGTAAAATTATTGTTGTAGGATTAATGGTAACTGCATGAATCTGTAATTAGGTCAGGTTACTGCAGGTCAGGCTGGGTGACTCAGCAGGTTGGGACTCTATCACCTCCACCTGGTTCTGGAGGATCATGGAAGCTTTCAAAAGCCAGTGGGCGGAAGGGGTGGACACCTAAATCTGCATGTTTATGTGAATCTAACCAATCCCAGGCTTGGAGGCCCTGGTAATGTGGTGAGGTAAACCCATAAATATGGGAGAGTCAGGCTAGCAGGGGAGTCAGATAGAAGATGGAATGCTGAGGAGGCTGTCGGTGGCCTGGGATGGGTTCCCAAGGTCTAGTGAGGCTAGCCTCCAGGAAGGGCTCAGGCTGGCTCAGGAAGATCCATTCAGCATCACGGTATAAACAGGATCATTGCGTGGGAGCAAGGAGGACAGAGTGAGTACATCAGCACACCAAGGGATTCACAATGGCAGAGACTGCCACATGCAGCAAGCTTTTAAAGGACAGCATTGTGCTTAAAGGATAAGTTCATCTTTTAGTAAAAAATAATAAATGCACATTTATTTGCAGGTAAAAAAATGTGCATTTACTATTTTTGTCTGCAGGTGCAATGCAGGTTTCATGCAGATCTGTCAGTATATCTGCTTGCTTGTATGGGGTGTTCATACATGCAAGCAGATATACTGACAGGAAGAATGAATGAACTACCTCAGTACTGTGGTAGTTCATTGAGGACTTATAATCTCTCATTCACAGAGGACTGTGAATGAGTGACGCGGGCAGAGTTGAGATTAGATCCCCCGCTAGCTGTCAAAGTGGGGAGAGGGGGAGATTCGGGGCTGATCTGATCATAACTTGTTACACCCTGAATATATGGGTGTAACTTGTTACGAAAGGTGAAATTATCCTTTACTCCTTGCCCTGGGAGATCTTCAGAGCAGCTAAGAGGGCTGGTAGTGTCTGCAGGCTGTGGACCTGGGAGCAGTTCTACAGAGGAGAGCAAATATCTATGCACGTAGATTGTAACAATCTAAGCCAACTTTCAGAGGGCTGAGAGTCCCTAGCCCATAAAGTGCTTTTGCTACTGTTCTGTAAAGACTGACCGCATTCAAGGAGAAGAACAGTCCAGGATCTGTTTCTGTAAATAGGAAGGAAGTTGTCCCTGTGCATTGATTCAATCAAGTCGGACATCCCATAGCCCCTATTACCCTATCCAAGTTATTTCCCCTAATAAAATAACAAAATATCAAGCTCATTGACTGTTCACTGACTGTGGATGCAAGTGTGGAAAATGCATGTTGCGTGGCTGTGTGAAGCTTGAAGGGACCAAGAAACACAGCAGCCCTCAAGAGGGTAGCTGGACACCATTGGTCTCCAAACTATGGCCCTCCAGGTGTTGAGAAACTGCAAGTCCCATGAGGCCTTGCAAGACTCTGACAGCCACAGGAAAGAATCCAAGAGGCAGAGGCATGATGGGACTTGTAGTACTTCAACAGCTGGAGGGACATAATTTGGAGACCACTGCTCTACACCATTGTCAGCTAGAATTAAAGGATAAGTTCACCTTTTGACCAAAAAAAACAAATGCACATTTTTTTCAGGTAAAAAAATGTGCATTTATTATTTTCGGTTGCAGGAGTCTGCAAAGCTTTGCACCAGCGATCAGTAGATTGCTGATGCCACGCAGGTCTCCTGCAGATCTGTATCTACTTGCCTGCACCAGATGTGCGGGCAAGCAGATATACTGACAAGATGATTCAATGAACTACCACGGCTTCACAGTAGTTGTAGACTTCACAGAACACTGAGCCCCACACGGCCGCGCTGTTTTTAAAAAGGGACAGCTAGAACGGGGAACTTCTCCCCATACTTCTGTCACAGGGAGGGGGGGGGGGGCAGTGGGCAGTATTGGGAACATGTTACATGTTGTTATTATTAGTATTATACAGTATTTATATAGCGCCAAAAAGTTTGCTCAGCGCTGTACATTATAGTGGGGGGACAGAACATGAGACAATACAGTAACAATACAATACACGAGAGGTTCGAGGGCCCTGCTCCTTGGAGCTTACAATCTAGGAGGGAGGGGATAGTGGTACAGGAGGAAATGGCTGTGGGGGATGGAGTGGTAGGAGGAGTGGAGGAGCCCCAATAACGGTTGGAACATGTAGCATGTTCCCAAAGATGAACTTATCCTTTAAAAATTGTTCTTTTTCTAGGTCTCTATGGGAAAACTCCAGTTGAGGCTGCACAGATAGACATGGTAAATGATGGAGTGGAAGATCTCAGGCTGAAGTATGTTAATCTCATCTACGAAAACTATGTAAGTATGACTTGGCAGTACAGGTTTTGTAACACAAGTCTTCACCCTTAATTGATTTGAGGTGTGTGAATTGTTTTCCCTCTTTCAGGAAAATGGAAAAGAAGATTATATAAAGGCTCTTCACACTGAGCACGGTCATTTTGAGCGTATCCTTTTTAAAAATAAAGGAGGAAAAGGCTTTCTTGTGGGAGATCAGGTGAGAATCTGGTATTGTGTGGAAGTAGATTTATCCGGGGATTTAATTTCTTGTTCTAACTTTTTATTCTTGCAACTGGAAAACAAATTGCAGAGTGGAAAAGTGATCTTAAAACACTTCACACATTTAAGACTATGGATCTCTAGGCTTTTATTAACAAATATTGGTCATATTTCAGGCTGCATGGATTTTGGCTGTAATCTATTGCATGTTTAGATTTGTATTACATGCCTGACATGTCGATACCTTCTGTTCTACTGGCTTTGCCTTGCTTTAGTGGATGGCCTTTGGTTCATTTAGCCCACATTAGCACCTTTCAGTGCTGAGGAATTATGCTACCAGGCTGACTTCTAGCTGAAAAGGACATGGTACCCTTTAGCGTTTTTCATGTTTCAAGTCTAGCATGCTACATTACAAATAAGCAAATACAAGGGGTGTTCAAGTCAAACCAGGACTTTTAATTTTACAGGTACTATGGTACTACTACACACTATGGTAAGTGATAACTGTGTCATATTACTGATAGGCGGCGCACATGCCACGGGCCAGTCCAGAGACCATTAATCAAGATGGCAGACAGCAGTGTTGGTGTGTGCATGGAAAAGCATGTGGTGATGAAGTTTCTTGTAAGCAAAGGTATAAAACCTGCTGATATCTGCAGAAGACTTCAAGTACAGTATAGTGATAAGACGCTCAGCTGCAATAGCACATTTGAATACTGTCAAACGTTTCAAAGATGGTCATACTTCTGCCAGTGACAATCCCGGCCATGGTGGTTTCCAGCCCACAGCAGTCATTCCTGTGAACATTCAGCGTGTGAAATGCTTGATCCTGAACTGATTTGTTTCAGGATCCATAACAATTGTTTTCCTCATTCCCTTTCTTTTGCTCTAGCATTCCCAATCTATATGGTTCGTTTCTTCTCTATATAAGCTCCAGTGTCTGTCTGCGGCTCTGTTTTGGACAATCTACCTTTTTGCTATGCCCCTGTTGCTCATACTCTGAGGACTTGACTCCCTACATCTAGATGTTCTGTTGCCTCATATAGTACATTGTAAAGCCAGTGCACAGCTTAATCTCTGCAGCCTCCAGCCATCATAATGGAGCAAAAGTCCCCCACAATAGTGATTTGTCACCTTGTTGCAGTGTTAGGTCATGTACCATAAGATAAGTCTTGCCTCCTTTACTCTTCACCATTATTATAATATAGCACTACCCCCTTAGGAGTCGCTGAGTTTTGGGTCCCCTTATAGTCCTGCACAGCCAGGCAACATGCATTTTTCACACAGAGTTGCATCCAGGAGACAGTGACCAGTCTTTGAGCTTGTTTTTTTTTTATTTTATTAGGAGAATTGAACTTGAATGGGCAAGGGATGCATGGGATGCCCAAAGGAAATGGCAACTGAGGACAATCTCTCTGTAACTATGTACAAGTCTCTTTACAGCAACAATTATCTTATAGAGAGCTAGCCAGTATCTCCTGATGTACCACCCCAGACCCCAGATACTCCTTTATCCAGCTGTTCTGCATGAATCCCTGGGCAGGGGATCCAGTGCCTGTCACTTTAAATATAAGCTTATCCAGTTTCCCACTAAAGTGCTCCTTCCCCTTAATGGCCCAGGAGGTGTAGTTCTACTCACTCAGTCCTCTGTCTGTGAGCTGATGGGTCGGTGGCTGCTCTCAGGCCTTCTGCTGGGTCACTCCTTCCCTTACTGTGGTCCATGCTTTGGGGACCGATGAGATCCTGAGCTTTCCTCCTTTCCAGCTTCCCTTCCTGTAGGTGAGCCCCTTCCCACCTGGGCTCCCTCCAGGCTCCTGCTCTCCAGCTTCTCACTTCATCTTCCACCTGAACTCTCCTGCTGCTGAGCATGCTCATTCACATTTAAGGGCTGCCCTGCCCTGCCCCATGAAAAGCCTCCTACTTGGGGATTGGCTAGGGTCTCCTAAGTGTGCAGGCCAGCCCCTCCCACTGCTTCTAGAATCTTCAAGATCTCCAAGATCTCTAGAGCAGGGGGAGGTATCAAAGAACTGACCTGCAGAGCTCTGACCTGAATTTTTCACCAGCTCCACCTAGCTATCTAGGAGGGTGCTACATTAAAATATGCAGTTAAAAGCTTTCTAAAGGTTTACTTGCAGCATTTGTTTAAACTGGCTAGAAGATTTGACCACTCTAGTTGCTGCCTCCATCCTACCATGTCATAGCCCTATCTTTTTCTCCTGGGAGTCCGAGTATGGTCTGTGCTGTCCCATCTCCTCTGCTAGGCCAGCACAGACCACAAAAGAGAGGGATGACTGGAGTGAATGTGTCTCCTAAGAAACAACTGTTAATGATGGCTGTGAGTCTGATAGAAATGGTGACATAACATCAAAGATGGTGGTGCCCAGCAAAAGTCTTGGGCCTTTGGTATATCTAAACAAGGTAAACTACAAGTAAATTCATAGTCTGGGGACCGGGGGCACAATTCAAAAGAGGTTTTTTCCTCCTAAAATCTGAGATAAAATATCGCATTGGTTTCAGGGGTAAAATACCTCACACTTTGATGAAATAACATATTTTATCTCATGACCTGATATCAAGTGGGATGGATACAGTGGAGAAGAATTAGAACCCCTTTCAGTTTAATGGTGCTAATAAAGAGGTAAAATAGTTTAAACCGTAGAAACATGCCATCTCACTAAGACCTTGTTCACACTGGGTGCAACTTTGCATGCGATTTACATGCCCTGCTTTCAAATCGTATGCCATGTCGCACCCTATTGTCCAAAATTACAGTGGTCACATCAGTGCGGTTCTGACTTGGTCAGAGCCGCACTGATTTCTAAAGTAGTACATGCATTACTTTTGGTGCAATTTGCATAGACATCTGTGTCAGATGTCTTGCAAATCGCACATGAAATTTGCATGTTCCCTGACTTTAAAATCATGTGACTTCACTGTAAGTCGCATGATTTCAAAGTCGGGCTTGATGTGACTGCAGTGTAAGACAGTGCAGTCCCTGTGGAAGATTTGGCACCAATTCACAAAAAGAATATTGGGGAACTGAAGAAAGACCTAAAATGCAAATTTTTTAACGTGTGTGGCATAAAATGTAACATTTTTGCATGTTTTCATGAAGTTAACACAATGCTAAGGTTGTTAAAATATGGTGTCGGCAGTGCAGAAAGGTGCACATCCACATTATATGTGGAAAGGGCATTGTATGGCCTGCTTTGTCCTCCAGAGGGTAAAAGGACATTACTGTATGACACATTCAGGGCAATTTCTTGAACCTTTTTGAGCCATATAATACTGACAGACTTTTTTCTTCACTCTAGATTTCCTATGCAGACTATAACCTTGTGGACATGCTCATGAACCACCAGGTGTTGGCTCCAGGCTGCTTCTCGGGATTCCCTCTCCTGTCTGCCTATGTCACCCGCATCACCAGTCGTCCTAAGGTTAAAGCCTTCCTTTCCAGTGATGCCCACAAGAACAGACCAATCAATGGCAACGACAAGCAGTGAAATATATTGTCCTTGATGATATGAGACAATGTTTAATCTTGGGCTGTGTCTTCAGTAATAAACAAAACATAATACAGTGATATTTTGTCTCCTGGTGTTGGCATTTAAGCACCTGTTAATCTATACAAATTTATGATACACAATGAAGCATCTAAACTTTTTTTGGTGTATGTGTGAGTAAAATTGGTTCTGTGATAAATCATGTGCTTACATTGGTAACACATTGTTTTTATACTAAAATTCCAATCCTTTTTACAAAAAAAAAAAAAAAAAAGCAATGGAAGATCCTCTTCTCCATCCAGCATTGGGCTCAACTAATGGAAGACTTGCTCAGGGATAAGGAGTGTAATGCTATCTCATGGCTGATTTGGTTGTGTTTTTAGCGTGCTTTGGAAAATTGACTAAAGCTTGCCATACACTTTACAAAATTCTTAAGGAACCAGCTGAAATTCACATAGTGGGTGGCACTGTCAGCTAAAAAGCGGTTACATCCAGTCAGCTGCAGCCGCTGTTCAGGTATTTTGTAAGCTGATAGGGCCAGCTGTCAAAATTAATTCACTGTAACAGGAGATTTGTTCAACTACCTTGTAAAGCAAGACTGGAAAACTGAGGTGTGTGGGTGTTTTCAGCCTCCAGTGTATGACCAGCTTGGCTGCCATCATCTTGTTTGTGTATGCTTCCATCCAAATATTTTTTCAAGATTTGGTTCTCATGATCATGGCTGGTAACAGAACTTTAGAGATACAACATGGATAGTGCTTTTGATACTGGACTTTTCTCTTCCTTCTGGGCCTCAGTTCTTCACATGGTCATTCTGTGTTGATAATTCATTTGATGCACCCTGGAACTTTTGTTACAGTGCCATATGGCTGGTCAGAGAATTATTGTACAAGGTACAGAGCACAACCTTTTCCAAATCTCACAGCAGGGAGTATGGTGAGGCAGGCTAATCTAGCTTACCTATACTTTGCTGCATAAAATGTAAGTAGAACCCTAAGGCAGACAACAAAATAGACAACTGAAATGTGTTTTCTCTACAGAGAAATTCTGTACATCCTTCTGCCAACTCTTGTGATTTGCACATCTATTCAGGTGACACTTCTTTATTGGTTCAGCAATTAAGCTTTCTGTATCATCTCTAAGGGGGATTCACATTAACCCACTGTGTTGCAATGATTATTGCATGCATGTTAAAACATGTTGCAGTAAGGCATATCATTAATTTTGAATGGCTGTCCATGAACCATATTGCACTTGTCTCATTATCTTAATTGAACAGTACAGGGAACAGAACTTGTATTTATAGATCATGGGTTATATTCTAACTTCAGGTGACTGGGAAAAACCCTTGCTAGGCCTGCCCATAGAGCATACCTATAGAACCCTGCTCACTCGGTGGGACTCTTTTTTGCTACTGTAGCCAGGTGCTGGCTATATCATTATGCCATTCAGGGACATTTACATATGAGACTATGGTTAATCCTTTTTTTCCCCTACTGCCCACTACTGGGTCTACCACATAACTTACTGTTAGCAGAGTGGATCCAGTTCTTCTGACAGTGGAAGTTCCTGGAACCTGTAGTCAATACATACTGCATTTCTGAGTGTTGAGTGAACTACAAATACCAGAGAGCTGGGGGACCAGAAGGTTGCTGGGAGAGCAGATATTTTCTAGAGTAAGGAACTGTCTCACTCTACGGATGCAGGATTCAGAGCTGAACACAGGGGGACTGCAGTTCTCCTCCGGAGACAGATTTCTGGCTACCACTGCAGGACTCTGCATACCAGTTCAGCACAGCGGTGACTGCCATCGCCACGCTGGAATCGCATCAGCTTCTCTGCATTGGGACTGTCACTATCCAGTCTTTAGCTAGTCATCTCTACTTGCTGCACTGACAGGCTATCAGGCGGTAATGCTGCACTTTTCTGTGAACAGCCAAGAGCCTGTGCAAGAGCCTTGTTCTTAGGAGGCCATGCTATCCATGGGATTCTCGAGTGGGCGAATACCCAACCTCTTTCTGACAACACTTTAGAGACACTGAATGCAGACACCCTTACACCTCAGTACCAGGAGATCTTTGCTTTAAGCATTTACAACAGCGCGTTATCTTCATTGAATTACCATTACTCACTACTGTATTTGGGCCACACCAATACTAGCACAAGACAATGGCTATTTATGATCCACTTATTTATTTGTTCACTTGCTGCATAGTTCCCATCATTCTATTCATTTCACTTATTCTATATTTGGTATTGGGGTAGCGCAGCACCACCCCCTTTTACTAAGTGGTCTATTCAGATCTTATAAAATTATGTAAAACCAAAACATCTGCATCCGACAACCTCCACCCCTTTGAGAAAAAAAGCATTAACAAACCTTATTAACAACACCAATATTATCATTAAATCTGCAGACAAATGTGGCGGCATAGTCTTACAAGATCAAATACACTATATAGCTGAGGACACCAGACTACTTTCTGATTCCATCACATATACCAAACTGAAGACAGACCCTCTACCTGAATTTAAAATAGAGGCCAACTCCCTGGTTGATTCTGCCCTTTCCCAGGGAGTTATCACCAAAGTAGAAGCCTCCTTTTTACGTAAAACATTTTACAACACACCCTATTTTTACCATCTTCCAAAATTGCACAAGAGTTTAACCAACCCCCTGGAAGACCTATAGTCGCCTCCATAGATAGTATCAAGAGCTGTTTTTCTGAGTACATATATTTTTTCTTACAGCCACTAGCTCAAGGTCTACAAACCTACATCAGAGATGCAGCCCACCTTATACATGTAGTCATATGCTGTAAGTACACCATATGACTGGAATTCCACCTACAGTTGAGCCTCTCTGAATGTTATCTCATTATACACGTCTAGTCCTCATCATTTGGGGCTCCAGGCCCTACAGTATTTTTTATCCTATGACCTCCTCATCAATCCCAAACAAGCTGACTTTATACTTTAAGCTACCAACTTTTATTTAATCCACAATTACTTCAATTTCAATGGAGACGTCTTTCTACAGCTCCATGGGACTGCTATGGGTGCCAATTTTGCACCCTCCTATGCCAAATTAGCCATGGGCTATTGGGGTGATCTCTACGTATATTTGGCATAATAATCCCTTTGCTGCACATCTCATATTTTTTGGTCACTACATGGTTGACATTATTGTCATTTGGGATGGACCCACACCCCTTATAGACAACTTTGTCGCTCATTGTAACAACAATCCCTTTGGCCTATCTTTCACATCAGAGAAACATCCTGATCGTCTTGCCTTTCTAGATTTAGAAATGAGCCATGATAATGGAAGAATTATAGTCAAAAATTACACTAAACCAACAGCAGGGAACTCTTTCTTACACTGTCAGAGCTGTCATTATCCTATATGGATACACAATATACCAAAGAGCCAATTTTGCAGCCTCCAACAAAACTGTATGAAACAATCTGATTAAATCAATCTCAGCATTACTCTCAAAAATACATTTAGGGAAAAGGGCTACCCTGAGCTACTAATAGAAGAAGCTTATACTCTGTACCTTCCAGGCAAACCCAATACAATCAGGCCCAATGCTGAGCCTGACCATATAGTCAGATTTACCACCAGCTTCCATGACAAACATCGAAAGATGAAACACATCCTACAAAAACACTAGAACATCTTATTTGAGGACCCCCATCTGAAAGACATCATTCCCAATAAACCCACCATCACTTACAGAAATATGTAAAAATTCCCAATATGAAAAATAAAATAGCCCCCAGTAAGCTAAAATCTATTCAATCTGCTCTAGCACCTTATTTGTTCTCTACACCCATCATTGGTATGTACCAATGTCAGAAATCTCTATGCAAAACTTGTGCTTTTGTCAAAGAGAATGGTCAAAGAGAATTTAGTACCAAGGGCAGAAACTACAATCTGGGTGACTTTTACTGCCTTACGTGCCCATGTGATCTCCTTTATGTGGGCCTTACTATCCGGACCCTCTGCTTTAGATTTGGTCAACGTTGTCGCCTAATCGAGGGCGGAAAAGATGAACATAGTATTCGCAGACAATTTCTAGAGGTCCATAATAAGTGCAAAACTGGACTTTGGGTCTGGGTGAACAAGTCCATGCCCACCGACCTTCCAAAGGCAGAGCGCTTCCACAAGCTCTGCCATAGGGAAACCTTTTGGATCCATACTCTTGACACACTGTCCCCTGCTGGCCTCAATGAAGAACTAGAGATAGCTACTAAATTATAATATAATATATACATTCTTCCTCTGTTAATGATTAATATCATTGTTTAGTACTACTCTATGATTCTGCATCATAATCATTATTCTTTATTATATATATATTTTTTTGCTCTTTTAATTAATTAATTTCTTCATGTGGGTGGTCTCTCTTCCTTGTTCTCCTTGAGTTATTGTTGGTTTACAATTCATATGTAAAGAATGAATCAATTTGGATTACTTATATTATTTATAATACAATATATAGAGTTTTGATATGAGTCAGCCAAAAAGAACGTTTACCCATGAACATTTGCTGGTCTATATAAAGATAAAAATCTTTTTTGCAAATGCCTTTATATACCTGTCTCCAGTATTCACTCCTCAGACAGATAGGTTGCCATTTGTCATACTTTTTCACAACTCTTATACCATTCAAACGTACATCCATCAGCTGCCATTTTTCATGCACGTATAGTTCTCAAATAGTTTTTAAATATTCTTTTATATATTGTATTATATAATTTTATATTATTTGGATAACGTTATATCACGTATCCATGGTCCATATGCTATTAACAATTTTATTTATATCTCTTTTATTGGAAGATGTTATATCATTCATTTCAAGGTCATAATTTTGTAACCTGTATTCCTTTAATTTTTATCCATTTTGTGTATGTTATGACTTTTTATAATGTACCATTATCTTGCCCTTCCCCCCTTTTTAAGTTTTTTTTATTGTTTTTCTATTATTTTTCATTTATCATTCCTTCTTTATTCTTCATTAGGTCAGTTTTCCTGGTCCATTCATTGTTTCCTCTCCTTTGCATTGCCATTTTTATTCATTTATAATAGACACCTTTTGGTCCCCCCTCTCTCCTTTAAGTCATCTATTATGTGTTTCCCATTCTGTTCTACACCTCCCCCTGCTTAATATAAGGCTCCTGTGTGTCAGTGTTCCCCCTATGCGTGAGAAAGGAGCGCGCCAGTCCTCGATCCCGCGTATGCTCAGAAAAGCATCACATGCTTATGACATCACACTTCATCTGCTCCAGAGTTCACAGAGACTTGCCAGGCTTTCCATGTCTACACCTCTCCAATGCTCCCTGCTGTCCAGCCAGCATCCTTGCCCATTGTTTCCCGAACCCAGCTAAGAGGTGCTGTGCACCTTTAGCCCTTTATGAGCCTACTTACTACCATTCATATATGAGTTGTTAAACTTATGTTTTACCTTTACAGTCTACACTTAGAGGCGCTGTGTTTGTCTTCTTGTTTCAATATTGAGTTGGCTCACCCTTTGCAGCTATAACAGCTTCAACTCTTCTTGGAAGATTCACAAGGTTTAGGAGTGTCTCTATGGGAATGTTTGGCCATTCTTCCAGATGCGCATTTGTGAGGTGAAGTACTAATGTCGGACGCAAAGACCTGGCTCGCAGTCTCTGCTCCCAAAGGTTGAGGACAGGACTCTGTGCAGGCCAGTCAAGTTTCTCCACCCCAAACTCATTCATCCATGTCTTTATGGACCTTGCTTTGTGCACTGGTGCACAGTCATGTTGGAACAGGAAGGGTCTATTGCCAATCTGTTCCCACAAAGCTGAGAGCATGAAGTTGTCCAAAATGTCTTGGTATGCTGACACCTTAATAGTAACCTTTTCTGGAACTAAAGGGCCAAACCCAACCCTTGCAAAACAACCCCACACCATAATACCCCCTCCACCAAACTTTACACATGGCACAATGCAGTCAGACAAGTACCATTCTGCTGGCAACCGCCAAACCCAGACATGTCCATCAGATTGCCAGACAAAGAAGCATGATTTTTCACTCCAGAGAACATGTCTCCACTGCTCTAGAGTCCAGTGGTGCCATACTTTACACCACTGCATCCGACGCTTTGCATTGCACTTGGTGATGTAAGGCTTGGATACAGCTACTTGGCCATGGAAACCCATTCCATGAAGCTCTCTATGCACTGTTGTTGTGCTAATCTGAAGGCCACACCAAGTTTGGAGGTCTTTAGCTATTGACTCTGCAGACAGTTGGCAACTTCTGTACATTGTACAATTCAACATGCGCTGACCCCGCTCTGTCATTTTACATAGCCTACCACTTCGTGATTGAGTTGCTGTTGTTCCCAGTTGCTTCCACTTTGATATAAGACCACTAACAGTTGACCATGGAATATTTAGTAGCAAGGAAATTTCAAGGATGGACTTATAGCACAGGTGGAAACTGAGAACGACCCATTCTTTCACAAATATTTGTAGAAGCAATATGTATGCCTAGGTGCTTGATTTTATACACCTGTGGCCATGGAGTTGATTTGGAACACCTGAATCCAATGATTTGGAGGGGTGCCTCAATACTTTTGGCAATACAGTGTACAGTATATATATATATATATATATATATATATATATATATATATATACCAAATCGCCTAAGTGTTAACGAGGCCAGGCTGTGAGAGAGATCCCTAGAGTAGTGTAGTAATAGGGTAAGAATAAGGAAAGAGATAAGCAGTATACATCAGAAACTGCTACCAGCCAAGGGTAAGCTGAGAGCAGTAAATGTTGCTATGGGGAGATGTCCTGACTGTATATACACTATATTGCCAAAAGTATTCAGCTTGTTCAATTAAAGTTTGTCAAAAAACCTGGAAGCTGATTTTTCTATGCAGAGCTGCACCAGATTTTGCACTCTCTAATTTTAGTAAATCAACCATTTTATGCTGGCTGATCACTAAAAAGAGTGGGAAATTTGAAAACGTTTTACTTTTGACTGCTGGTGATTGCTGGTGCTTGTAGTTGTTTTATTTTCTTCTTTGGGTCTTGCTAAAAGCTTTTACTTTTTTTAAATATCTTTTTCTGTCACTTTTTAAATAGCATTTTTTTTTCTTCCTTTCCTTGTCCTCCTTCACTCTGCTAATTAAGGGGAGGGGTTAATTGGTCACAGGTGATACAAGTCCTATATAACTTGCTGTAGAGCTCACTCTGAGCTTGCCTGTATTTTGCTTGCTGGACCTTTGACTAATGCAGGCCATAGATGGGGAGAAAAACTGCAGATTTTTCTTTTAAAAAACGAAAAATCGGTTGTTCAAGTGGCCGACGTTACCATCAATGGTAAAAAAAATCAGCCGATTTTCTACCCGTCTAGAGCCAGCAAAAAGTGTCCCTGCAGAGAGCTCTGCTATTTCTTTGACAGTTCTCTGACAGTTCCTTGACATTTATAGAAGTTGCAACAATGTATCTATTTGTTTCCATTTAGGATACAGATGTTTTTATTCGGAAACAAATAGATACAATGTTTCAACCGCTGTAAATGTCAAGGAACTGTCAGAGAACTGTCAGAAATAGCGGAGCTCTCTGCAGATACACTTTATGCTGGACTGGAATTCTTCTTATTTTCATCCTACTTCTTCTTCTTCTTCATCCTCATCCTCATCCTCTTCTTCTTCTTCTTCTTCATCCTCATCCTCTTCTTCTTCTTCTTCTTCTTCTTCTTCTTCTTCTTCATCCTCATCCTCATCCTCTTCTTCTTCTTCTTCTTCATCCTCATCCTCATCCTCTTCTTCTTCTTCTTCTTCGTCCTCATCCTCATCCTCTTCTTCTTCATCATCCTCATCCTCTTCTTCTTCTTCTTCTTCTTCTTCATCCTCATCCTTATCCTCTTCTTCTTCTTCTTCTTCTTCTTCATCCTCATCCTCTTCTTCATCCTCATCCTCTTCTTCTTCTTCTTCTTCATCCTCATCCTCTTCTTCATCCTCATCCTCTTCTTCTTCATCATCCTCATCTTCTTCTTCTTCATCATCCTCATCCTCTTCTTCTTCTGCATCCTCATCCTATTCTTCTTCTTCTTCATCATCCTCATCCTTTTCTTCTTCATCATCATCCTCATCCTCTTCTTCTTCATCATCCTCATCCTCCTCTTCTTCTTCTTCTTCATCCTCATCCTCTTCTTCATCCTCATCCTCTTCTTCATCCTCATCCTCTTCTTTTCATCATCATCATCCTCATCCTCTTCTTCTTCTTCTTCTTCATCCTCATCCTCTTCTTCATCTTCTTCTTCTTCATCCTCATCCTCTTCTTCTTCCTCATCCTCTTCTTCTTCCTCATCCTCATCCTCTTCTTCTTCATCATCCTCATCCTCTTCTTCTTCATCATCCTCATCCTCTTCTTCATCATCATCCTCATCCTCTTCTTCTTCATCCTCATCCTCTTCTTCTTCTTCTTCTTCTTCTTCATCCTCATCCTCTTCTTCTTCATCCTCTTCTTCTTCCTCTTCTTCTTCTTCATCCTCTTCTTCATCGTCTTCCTCTTCTTCTTTTTCTTCTTTTTGTCTTCCTCTTGCAGGTCACTGCTCATGCGCAGATTTTTTATCGGTAAAAAATCGACCGATTTGCCCACTAATTGCCGCGAAAATCGGCCGATCGGCAAAATCGGCCGATTTTTTTCCAACTTTACCAAAAAAAATCGCCCACTAACGATCCGAAAATCGGCCGATTTTATTTTCGGCCGAAAAATCGGCCGATTTTCGACCCATCTATGGCCTGCATAAGTCTGGCCATACATTATACAATTATCTGGAGATTTTTGGTTTAGATTTACCAAAAACCATATAATAGGAGGACAAACCTAAACAACACTTTCAGTTGTATCCAATTAGGCAGGCCCTTGCACTACACAGTTGAAGGTAAATCTAAAGGAAATTGGGCAGAAAATTGGAAGATAATTGTATAATGTATGGCCAGCCTTAGTGGACCTTTGATAAGTGGAGTTAAAAAAAACCAGAGTTGAAAACAGGAGATTATAAATAGGAGTCTACTAACCTATAAGTGACAAGTGATCTTTCCTGTTAATATTGTAACTGGGATATGAGTACTAGCAGGGTTGAAGGTTTTGATCAGTGCACAGTGTGCTGCATGTATGCAGCAATGGAGCAACAGCTCCAGGATGGTTATTGCTGTGACAGATGTGAGCAGCTTGCCCTTCTGGAATCTCACATTAGAGGTCTGGAGGAGAAAGTTGCAACACTGGGCAGAGCTATCAACCTTGAAAGGGGTCTTCTGCTCTCTGAGCGGGTAGTTTATGGGATTGATGTGGAGGGCGGATGGGCTAATCAGGATTATCAGGTAGGAAGATGGGTTACTGTAACAAGAGGGAGTGGTAGGGAAGGAAAAGGAAGGCTGGCCCTGGGTTTGAGCACCCAAACAGATTTGCCAAGTTGGGTGAAGATGTGGGGCTGGCAAGCTCAGGGATGGCAGCCCTGGATGTCACTGCTATCCCTAACAGCCGGGAGGGCAGACCATTTGGGAGGGGTGTTGAGGGTAGTGCAGGATGGCCTAGACAGCTGGTGGTAGTAGGGGATTCTATGATCAGAAGGACTGATAGAATAATTTGTCGCCAGGATCGCCTTAACCGAATGGTTTGCTGTCTCCCTGGTGCCAGGGTTCGGCATGTGGTGGACTGGGTTCATAAATTACTGGGAGGGGCTGGGCATGATCCAGCTGTCTTGGTTCATGTTGGAACCAATGACAGAATACATGGAAGGTAAAGGCTCCTTAAGATTCAATTTAAAGAACTAGGCTGCTAGTTGAAGGGAAGGACCTCCAAGGTGATATTCTCTGAAATATTACCTGTGCCATACGCAACTCAGGAAAGACAGGGGGAGATTAGAGAACTCAATGCATGGCTGAAGACCTGGTGTAAGAGGGAAGGATTTGGGTTTCTAGAGCACTGGGCTGACTTTTCATTGGATTGCAACCTATATGCTAGAGATGGTCAGCACCTAAATGGAAGGGGGTCTGCTGTGCTGGGGGAGAGGTTTATGGGAAGGCTGGAGGAGTATTTAAACTAGGATCGAGGGGGGAGGGAGAATTAGATTATAACGGGGTAGACAGATCAGACAGGGGTCAGTACTTATTGTTGGGTGGAATGGGGAAAGATGGGGGAAGGCTATGGCAAATGATAAGAAGGTTCCCATGTTACAAACAACCAGTGGAATTGGTACCATTTGTTTGAGAATAAAAAATATGCAAAATACGTGTGAACAAGGTGTCAATCAATTAAAGTGTTTGTTCACCAATGCAGGAAGTCTGCCAAGCAAAATAGATGAGTTGGAAGCTTTGTTGCATGAGGAAAGCTATGATTTAATTGGCATTGCTGAATCTTGGCTTTATTCTTCGCATGACTGGCCCATTAATATTCCTGGCTATGTTCTCTTTCGGAGAGACAGAGTAAATAGGAAAGGTGGTGGTGTATGTCTCTATGTGAGAAGTGATCTCAGAGCGAGTATGAAAGAGGACCTCGTTGATGGAAAGTGTGATGAGGCTGAAGTATTATGGGTGGAACTGCACATGGGGGGTGCGTACTACAAAGGTAGTTTGTTATAGGCCTCCCAGTGTTAATGAGGAGGTGGAAACTCAGCTTCTTGCACAGATCGAAAGGGCTGCAAGGGCTGGGAGAGTGATAATAATGGGGGATTTTAACTACCTGGAAACTGACTGGAGTAATGGTATTGCATGAACAGTTAAAGGGCAAAAATGTTTAAACCTTCTACAGGAAAATGTTATGGTACAGTTCATAGAGGCCCCTACTAGGAATGATGCTCTGCTGGACCTGGTAATCTCAAACCATGCAGAGTTTATTATGAATGTCCATATAAAAGAACATCTGGGTAGCAGTGACCATAACATGATTTCATTTATTGTTAGCTGTAAACCGCAAGCACATACGGGAAAAATAAAAACGCTCAATTTCAAGAGAGGTAATTTTCCAAGGCTGAGAGCTGCTCTCCAAGACTTAGACTGGGAGGGAATATTGGCATTGATGAACACAACACAGAAATGGGAGTTCTTCAAAAAGACTGTATGTGAACACACTGCAAAATATATTCCATGGGCAACAGGTTTAAAAGGCTAAAAATCAAACCTATGTGGCTTACAGCCAAAGTTAAAAAGGCTATAGATAATAATAAAAGAGCTTTTATTCAATATAAAAATGAAGGAACACTATCATCGTTTAAACATTACAAAGAATATAACAGAAAATGCAAAAAGGAAATAAAGGCTGCAAAAATTGAAAATGAACGACAGATTGCAAAAGATAGCAGGACCAACCCCCCAAAAATTCTTCAAATATATTAATAGTAAAAAGGTTCGTTCTGAGCATGTAGGCCCTTTACAAAATAATCTAGAGTGGGTGACTGGGGACAAAGAGAAGGCAAATTTATTTAATACCTTCTTCAGTTCTGTATATACAAAGGAGCATGGGGGAGCTCTTGTCCATAATGGGCAAGGTATTGACACAGCTCCAGATGATCCACATTGGCTCACAATTGATATCATCCAAAAATATTTAGACAGAATAAAGGTGAATAAAGCACCTGGATCGGATGGCATACACCCACGGGTCCTTAAAGAATTGAGCTCTGTCGTTTCAAAGCCATTGTTAGGGACTCTTTATTGACTGGCATAGTACCACTGGATTGGTGTAAGGCCAATGTGGTGCCTCTATTTAAAAAGGGGTCAAAATCTTTACCAAGTAATTACAGACCTGTTAGTTTAAATTCTATAGTTGGGAAGATACTGGAGAGTTTAATAAAAGACCACATAGATGAGTTCTTTCTGGAAAAAAATATTTTAAGCAACAGACAGCATTCATGAAAGACAGAAGTTGTCAAACACATCTGATTTCTTTTTATGAGGAGGTGAGCAAAACCTTGGACAGAGGGGTGGCAGTGGACGTAGTATACTTGGTTTTTGCAAAAGCGTTTGACCTAGTTCCCCACACACGGCTAATTTGTAAGGTAAAGTCTACGGGTTTGGAAAAATCCATATGTAAATAGATAGAAAACTGGCTAAAAGATCGTATTCAGAGAGTAGTGGTTAATGATTCATACTCTGAATGGTTTGGGGTCATCAGTGGTGTACCCCAAGGTTCAGTGTTGGGACCCTTACTTTTTAATATATTTAAAAATGATATAGGGTCTGAGATTAAAAATCCCACTTCAGTTTTTGCAGATGCCCACCTCAATGCACTGTTTAATTGGCCAACTATGTGGCAAATGAGATTTAATGTTGATAAATGTAAGGTTATGCACTTTGGGGTTAAGAATATGCATGCATCATACATACTAGGGGGGTACAACTGGGGGAATCAATGGTGGAGAAGGATCTGGGGGTTCTGGGAGATCACAAGCTTAATAATGGCATGCAATGCCAAGCTGCGGCTTCTGAAGCGAGCAAAATCCTCCCCTGCATTAAAAGAGGTATAGACTCCAGAGAGAAATATATCATATTACCCCTGTACAAATCATTAGTAAGAACTCATCTGGAATATGCAGTTCAGTTTTGGGCACCAATTCACAAAAAGAATATTGGGGAACTGGAGAAAGTACACAGAATAGCAACTAAACTGATACGAGGCATGGAGGAGCTCAGCTATGAGGAAAGATTAGAGGAACTGAATTTATTCTCTCTTGAAAAGAGGAGATTAAGGGGGGATATGATCAACATGTATAAATACATCAGTGGTTCATATAGTGAACTCGATGTATAGCTATTCACCCTGAGGTCAACAAAGAGGACAAGAGGCACTCTTTACATCTGGAGGAAAAGAAATGTAATTTCCAAACATGGAAAGGGTTCTTCACAGTGAGAGCTGTGAAAATGTGGAATAGACTCCCTCAAGAGTTGGTTCTGGCCAGCTCAGTGGGTTGCTTAAAAAAAGGCCTGGATTATTTCTTAGATACACAGAATATAACTGGATACTAACATTTATAGGTAAAGTTGATCCAGGGAGTATCCGATTGCCTCTCGGGGGATCAGGGGTAATTTCTTGCCATCAGTAGACATACAAGATGCCAATCTCCATATTTGCATTTTCCCATCCCACCAATGCTTTCTCCAGTTTGCTGTGGCAGATCAGCACTTCAAGTTGGTGGCACTGCTATTTGGGCTCTCATCTGCACCACAATTGTTCATAAAAGTGCCTTCCCCACCTCTGGTTACCTGGATGAACTTGCTGAAGGACTACTCAGCCAGGACCTTGGCTGCCAACGTCCAAGGACAATCCAGTTCCTTCAAACATTAAGTTGGATAAATGAGTTTCCAAAGTCTTACCACTCCAGACCAGTCGGAGTACACGTTATTTAGCATCACCCTTTGGAAGCGTCCCTGTAACCAGTTTTCTATCTATGAAAAAACTCTATGGTCCTTGCCTACACACCTCAGTTTGAAAATTAACCAATTCAATACTGTGCAATTTTACACCTTCCTGCCCAGGCCATTTTTCAGGTTTCAGCGCTCTCACACTTTGAATGACAATTGCGTGGTCATACAACATTGTACCCAAACTAAAATTTTATCATTTTCTTCACACAACTAGAGCTTTCTTTTGGTGGTATTTAATCATCGCTGGGGTTTTTATTTTTTGCTAAATTAACAAAAAAGGCCGAAAATGTTGAAAAAAAACCCCACGCTTTTCTTTGTTTCTGTTATAAAAGTTTGCAAATAAATAACTGTATTCTACTACATGTCTTTGGTGAAAATAACCCAAATTTGTAGGAAAGTTATAGAGTTCACATTTATGGTATAGATCTGAATATTGATCAATCCTGAAGTACTGACAGCCAATCTAATTTCTTGAGGTCCGAGAATGTCAGAATAGTACAGATATCCCCCAAATGACCACTTTTTGCAAAGTAGACAGTCCGACGTACTTCATAAGAGGAATGGCAAGTTTTTTGAAGTCGTATTTTTTTTGTCATAATTTTTCGGAAAATGAAAAAATAAAAAAAATTATTTTCACTATTTTTTTTTTACATACTGTCACCAGTGCAGTACAGCTTCATCATATAACTGGCATGGCAGTGATCAGGGACACTGACTGGTGACAATGTGAAAAAAAAAAATATATTTCTTATTGCATTCCTTGTAGTGTTGGAATGCTGACAATGACCCTTATATATGGCATTATATTTTTTAAAGGTAATTTTTTCATCTTCAATATGACTTTTTACATTACAGTTTAGCCACCCAGGTTTTAGCTCTGCTCTTTTAAAATGATTGCCCATTGGAATACACTGGATAATACCTTAATTCAATATGTTTCTAAAGTAGTCCTATTTTTCCTCAGTGTTTAATGTTTGTAGGATTTCCTCTCACTCTCCCCATCACCCCCTCCCCCCTTTTCTTTTTTTTTTCTTTTTGATTGAGCCTTGAACCTGATTGTTCCATCTCAGATGAAGTCACAAATCTTGCAGATCAGCTTTTGAAAATCATGTCACTTTACTATTTTGAATAAATTCCATGCCCCAACAGTATTAAAATTATGATAGATAGGATAGTATTATGTAGAGCGTACAGTGCAGCAATTAGGGCTACTGTACAACATACTGCATACTTTGCAAAAGTCAGATTGTAGGCATCAGGGCTATATAATTTTACAGCGCAGCTTGCAAATGCAGTGGTCAGGAGCAAATGTCCCTTTATGTTGGTGGTCAGTATTATTATTAGAGATGAGCGAAGAAATGAAAAATTCGATTCGACTGATTCGGCGAATTCGTGGACAATATTCGATTCGAGTCGAATAAATTCGCTGTGAATTTAACTTAAAAAAGGGTGTTTCTAGGCTTCAGAGAGACTTAATATTAGTGCAGAACACTGTACCTTTAATTTAAATGCCCTTGGAGTCTGCTGGGGAAGAGAAATAATACTGTCAGTCAGTATGACATGCAGATGAGTGCCGTCGATCTTAGAATCACCGCACACTTCACTCATTTGGGCAGTCACGGGGCCAAAACCAGAGTGTGGAGCCACAGTGTGGCGGTGGAGGCAGCAGCAATGGGAGGCCATACAGCACCCTATGACAAAAATGGAAACCACCAGCAGTGTGAGGAGACCTGAAAGTGGCACATGGCAGAGTGTGGCGATAGAGACAGCAGCAATGGGAGGCCGTACAGGGACCCATGACACACTCTGGACCTGGCAGCAG
Source organism: Staurois parvus (assembly GCF_062004578.1). Taxonomy (NCBI): domain Eukaryota; kingdom Metazoa; phylum Chordata; class Amphibia; order Anura; family Ranidae; genus Staurois; species Staurois parvus. The sequence continues at coordinate 2,307,819 of NW_028318226.1, forward strand.
CATGAGGAGGCGGTACAGGGGCCCATGACAGATTACGGGCCTGGCAGCAGCATGAGGAGTCGGTACAGGGGCCCATGGCAGATTACGGGCCTGGCAGCAGCAATGGGAGGCCGTACAGGGACCCATGACACACTCTGGACCTGGCAGCAGCATGGGGAGGCGGTACAGGGGCCCATGACAGATTACGGGCCTGGCAGCAGCATGAGGAGTCGGTACGGGGGCCCATGACACACTCTGGACCTGGCAGCAGCATGAGGAGGCGGTACAGGGGCGCATGACAGATTACGAGCCTGGCAGCAGCAACTTGGACAGGAGGACGTTCAGCTTCTGCACCGTCGGGTGCGTGCTCGCAAACTGTTGTCTCTTGGAAACGGATTCCAAGAAAGACTGCTGACGGAATCCGTGAAGAGGAGTAGCAGGAGAAGGAGCATCTGAACGAGCGGAATATGCCAACAAGCGACAACAGTGGCCCATGACAGATTACGGGCCTGGCAGCAGCATGAGGAGTCGGTACGGGGGCCCATGGCAGATTACGGGCCTGGCAGCAGCTATGGGAGGCCCGTAATCTGCCAGCACCCTATGACAAAAAATGGAACCCACCAGCAGTGTGAGGAGACCTGAAAGTGGCACATGGCAGAGTGTGGCGATGGAGACAGCAGCAATGGGAGGCCGTACAGGGACCCATGAGAGACTCTGGACCTGGCAGCAGCATGAGGAGGCGGTATAGGGGCCCATGGCAGATTAGGGGCCTGGCAGCAGCTATGGGAGGCCCGTAATCTGCCAGCACCCTATGACAAAAAATGGAACACACCAGCAGTGTGAGGAGACCTGAAAGTGGCACATGGCAGAGTGTGGCGATGGAGGCAGCAGCAATGGGAGGCCGTACAGGGACCCATGAGAGACTCTGGACTTGGCAGCAGCATGAGGAGGCGGTATAGGGGCCCATGGCAGATTAGGGGCCTGGCAGCAGCTATGGGAGGCCCGTAATCTGCCAGCACCCTATGACAAAAAATGGAACACACCAGCAGTGTGAGGAGACCTGAAAGTGGCACATGTTTGGGGCATGATTCATGGCGGATTTAGTCAGTTGTGTCAGGAACTGGTGGTTTGAAATCCAGACTAATCCACGCCTGATTCATTTTCACAAACGTGAGTCTCTCCACACTTTGGGTGGACAGTCGTGTCCTCCGCGGAGTTGCAATACCTCCTGCCGCACTAAACACGCGCTCCGATGCCACGCTACTGGCCGGGCATGACAGCCTTTCAAGGGCAAATTCAGCTAGTTGGGGCCAAAGGTCAAGTTTCGTTGCCCAGTAGTCAAGGGGATTGTCTACCTCGGTTGGCAGGGTGCTGTCCAAGTAGGCCTAAGCCTGTTGTTTGAGGTCCTGCTCCAGGTCCACCTGATGCTGCTGCTGCTGCTGCGGCTGGTTAGTAGTTTCCTCACTGCGCTGGTGAAGAAAGCTACTCATCATCGACTGCAGACTGAGGCAGCCGCTGCTGGTGGAGCTGCCACTGCTCCTACCACCCCACCCCTCCCCTGCTGCCATGGCAGCGGAACACGAGCGCACAGGGCCCACAGTGTCTGAGGATGGACGTTGGCGCAGACAGGCAGAGACCAGCTGACTACATAGGTGTTTTTTTATAGTACGTTATTTTGGCCTCCCTCTCAGCAGGTGTGAAAAAGGCCACCATTTTTGAACGGTAGCGAGGGTCCAACAAGGTGGACAGCCAAAAGTCATCCCTCTGTCTGATGGTTATTATTCGGCTGTCGCTACGCAAGCAACCGAGCATGCTATGGGCCATTTGTGCCAAGGAATGCGAGGGACTCCCTGCCTCCATCTCCACAGCATACTGCCACGGTGCGTCTAGGTCCTCTGTCTCCTCTTCCTCCTCCTCTACCAGATGCTCCTGCTCCTCCACTCCTGTCCGCTGAGTGGAAAAACCACCCATTTCACTCAATAATTCCTGAGCACCAATGTCCTCCTCTACCTCCTCCTCTTCTTCCAGTCCTGCCCCCACAGGGGCCATGTGGCGTTGAGATCTGTGCGCCACGTCTACCGCACCCTGACCAGCCATTGTTAACAGCATTTGTTCCAGGACGTGCAACAGAGGAATGACGTCGTTCATCCCATAGTCCTGCCGACTCACGAATAGCGTGGCCTCCTCAAAGGGCCTGAGCAAGCGCAGGTGTCACGCATGAGCTGCCAATGGCTGACATCTAAGTTACACAGGGAGTACCTTTATCTGCTTTTAACATCAGGAAATCTGTGATGGCCTTTTGCTGTTCGTAAAGGCGGTCTAACATATGTAGGGTTGAATTCCACCTTGTTGCAACGTCACAGCATGAGGAGTCGGTATAGGGGCCCATGGCAGATTAGGGGCCTGGCAGCAGTTATGGGAGGCCCATAATCTGCCAGCACCCTATGACAAAAAATGGAACACACCAGCAGTGTGAGGAGACCTGAAAGTGGCACATGGCAGAGTGTGGCGATGGAGACAGCAGCAATGGGAGGCCGTACAGGGACCCATGAGAGACTCTGGACCTGGCAGCAGCATGAGGAGGCGGTATATAGGGGCCTACGGCAGATTAGGGGCCTGGCAGCAGCTATAGGAGGCCCGTAATCTGCCAGCACCCTATGTCAAAAAATTCAACACACCAGCAGTGTGTGAGGAGACCTGAAAGTGGCACATGGCAGAGTGTGGCGATGGAGACAGCAGCAATGGGAGGCCGTACAGGGACCCATGACAGACTCTGGACTTGGCAGCAGCATGAGGAGGCGGTATATAGGGGCTTATGGCAGATTAGGGGCCTGGCAGCAGCTATAGGAGGCCCGTAATCTGCCAGCACCCTATGTCAAAAAATTCAACACACCAGCAGTGTGAGGAGACCTGAAAGTGGCACATGGCAGAGTGTGGCGATGGAGACAGCAGCAATGGGAGGCCGTACAGGGACCCATGACAGACTCTGAACTTGGCAGCAGCATGAGGAGGCGGTATATAGGGGCCCATGGCAGATTAGGGGCCTGGCAGCAGCTATAGGAGGCCCGTAATCTGCCAGCACCCTATGTCAAAAAATTCAACACACCAGCAGTGTGAGGAGACCTGAAAGTGGCACATGGCAGAGTGTGGCGATGGAGACAGCAGCAATGGGAGGCCGTACAGGGACCCATGACAGACTCTGGACTTGGCAGCAGCATGAGGAGGCGGTATATAGGGGCCCATGGCAGATTAGGGGCCTGGCAGCAGCTATGGGAGGCCCGTAATCTGCCAGCACCCTATGTCAAAAAATTCTACACACCAGCAGTGTGTGAGGAGACCTGAAAGTGGCACATGGCAGAGTGTGGCGATGGAGACAGCAGCAATGGGAGGCCGTACAGGGACCCATGACAGACTCTGGACTTGGCAGCAGCATGAGGAGGCGGTATATAGGGGCCCATGGCAGATTAGGGGCCTGGCAGCAGCTATGGGAGGCCCGTAATCTGCCAGCACCCTATGTCAAAAAATTCAACACACCAGCAGTGTGTGAGGAGACCTGAAAGTGGCACATGGCAGAGTGTGGCGATGGAGAAAGCAGCAATGGGAGGCCGTACAGGGACCCATGAGAGACTCTGGACCTGGCAGCAGCATGAGGAGGCGGTATATAGGGGCCTATGGCAGATTAGGGGCCTGGCAGCAGCTATGTGAGGCCCGTAATCTGCCTGCACCCTATGTCAAAAAATTCAACACACCAGCAGTGTGAGGAGACCTGAAAGTGGCACATGGCAGAGTGTGGCGATGGAGACAGCAGCAATGGGAGGCCGTACAGGGACCCATGACAGACTCTGGACTTGGCAGCAGCATGAGGAGGCGGTATATAGGGGCCCATGGCAGATTAGGGGCCTGGCAGCAGCTATGGGAGGCACGTAATCTGCCAGCACCCTATGTCAAAAAATTCTACACACCAGCAGTGTGTGAGGAGACCTGAAAGTGGCACATGGCAGAGTGTGGCGATGGAGACAGCAGCAATGGGAGGCCGTACAGGGACCCATGACAGACTCTGGACTTGGCAGCAGCATGAGGAGGCGGTATATAGGGGCCCATGGCAGATTAGGGGCCTGGCAGCAGCTATGGGAGGCCCGTAATCTGCCAGCACCCTATGTCAAAAAATTCAACACACCAGCAGTGTGTGAGGAGACCTGAAAGTGGCACATGGCAGAGTGTGGCGATGGAGAAAGCAGCAATGGGAGGCCGTACAGGGACCCATGAGAGACTCTGGACCTGGCAGCAGCATGAGGAGGCGGTATATAGGGGCCTATGGCAGATTAGGGGCCTGGCAGCAGCTATGTGAGGCCCGTAATCTGCCTGCACCCTATGTCAAAAAATTAAACACACCAGCAGTGTGAAGAGACCTGAAAGTGGCACATGGCAGAGTGTGGCGATGGAGACAGCAGCAATGGGAGGCCGTACAGGGACCATGACAGACTCTGGACTTGGCAGCAGCATGAGGAGGCGGTATATAGGGGCCCATGGCAGATTAGGGGCCTGGCAGCAGCTATGTGAGGCCCGTAATCTGCCTGCACCCTATGTCAAAAAATTTAACACACCAGCAGTGTGAAGAGACCTGAAAGTGGCACATGGCAGCAGAGTGTGGCGATGGAGACAGCAGCAATGGGAGGCCGTACAGGGACCATGACAGACTCTGGACTTGGCAGCAGCATGAGGAGGCGGTATATAGGGGCCCATGGCAGATTAGGGGCCTGGCAGCAGCTATGTGAGGCCCGTAATCTGCCTGCACCCTATGTCAAAAAATTAAACACACCAGCAGTGTGAAGAGACCTGAAAGTGGCACATGGCATGAGAGACTCTGGACCTGGCAGCAGCAGGAGGAGGCGGTATAGGGGCCCATGGCTGATTAGGGGCCTGGCAGCAGCTATGTGAGGCCCGTTATCTTGCAGCACCCTATGTCAAAAAATTTAACACACCAGCAGTGTGAAGAGACCTGAAAGTGGCACATGGCAGCAGAGTGTGGCGATGGAGACAGCAGCAATGGGAGGCCGTACAGGGACCCATGAGAGACTCTGGACCTGGCAGCAGCAGGAGGAGGTGGTATATAGGGGCCCATGGCAGATTAGGGGCCTGGCAGCAGCTATGTGAGGCCCGTAATCTGCCTGCACCCTATGTCAAAAAATTTAACACACCAGCAGTGTGAAGAGACCTGAAAGTGGCACATGGCAGCAGAGTGTGGCGATGGAGACAGCAGCAATGGGAGGCCGTACAGGGACCATGACAGACTCTGGACTTGGCAGCAGCATGAGGAGGCGGTATATAGGGGCCTATGGCAGATTAGGGGCCTGGCAGCAGCTATGTGAGGCCCGTAATCTGCCTGCACCCTATGTCAAAAAATTTAACACACCAGCAGTGTGAAGAGACCTGAAAGTGGCACATGGCAGCAGAGTGTGGCGATGGAGACAGCAGCAATGGGAGGCCGTACAGGGACCATGACAGACTCTGGACTTGGCAGCAGCATGAGGAGGCGGTATATAGGGGCCCATGGCAGATTAGGGGCCTGGCAGCAGCTATGTGAGGCCCGTAATCTGCCTGCACCCTATGTCAAAAAATTTAACACACCAGCAGTGTGAAGAGACCTGAAAGTGGCACATGGCAGCAGAGTGTGGCGATGGAGACAGCAGCAATGGGAGGCCGTACAGGGACCATGACAGACTCTGGACTTGGCAGCAGCATGAGGAGGCGGTATATAGGGGCCCATGGCAGATTAGGGGCCTGGCAGCAGCTATGTGAGGCCCGTAATCTGCCTGCACCCTATGTCAAAAAATTAAACACACCAGCAGTGTGAAGAGACCTGAAAGTGGCACATGGCATGAGAGACTCTGGACCTGGCAGCAGCAGGAGGAGGCGGTATAGGGGCCCATGGCTGATTAGGGGCCTGGCAGCAGCTATGTGAGGCCCGTTATCTTGCAGCACCCTATGTCAAAAAATTTAACACACCAGCAGTGTGAAGAGACCTGAAAGTGGCACATGGCAGCAGAGTGTGGCGATGGAGACAGCAGCAATGGGAGGCCGTACAGGGACCCATGAGAGACTCTGGACCTGGCAGCAGCAGGAGGAGGTGGTATATAGGGGCCCATGGCAGATTAGGGGCCTGGCAGCAGCTATGTGAGGCCCGTAATCTGCCTGCACCCTATGTCAAAAAATTTAACACACCAGCAGTGTGAAGAGACCTGAAAGTGGCACATGGCAGCAGAGTGTGGCGATGGAGACAGCAGCAATGGGAGGCCGTACAGGGACCATGACAGACTCTGGACTTGGCAGCAGCATGAGGAGGCGGTATATAGGGGCCTATGGCAGATTAGGGGCCTGGCAGCAGCTATGTGAGGCCCGTAATCTGCCTGCACCCTATGTCAAAAAATTTAACACACCAGCAGTGTGAAGAGACCTGAAAGTGGCACATGGCAGCAGAGTGTGGCGATGGAGACAGCAGCAATGGGAGGCCGTACAGGGACCATGACAGACTCTGGACTTGGCAGCAGCATGAGGAGGCGGTATATAGGGGCCCATGGCAGATTAGGGGCCTGGCAGCAGCTATGTGAGGCCCGTAATCTGCCTGCACCCTATGTCAAAAAATTTAACACACCAGCAGTGTGAAGAGACCTGAAAGTGGCACATGGCAGCAGAGTGTGGCGATGGAGACAGCAGCAATGGGAGGCCGTACAGGGACCATGACAGACTCTGGACTTGGCAGCAGCATGAGGAGGCGGTATATAGGGGCCCATGGCAGATTAGGGGCCTGGCAGCAGCTATGTGAGGCCCGTAATCTGCCTGCACCCTATGTCAAAAAATTAAACACACCAGCAGTGTGAAGAGACCTGAAAGTGGCACATGGCATGAGAGACTCTGGACCTGGCAGCAGCAGGAGGAGGCGGTATAGGGGCCCATGGCTGATTAGGGGCCTGGCAGCAGCTATGTGAGGCCCGTTATCTTGCAGCACCCTATGTCAAAAAATTTAACACACCAGCAGTGTGAAGAGACCTGAAAGTGGCACATGGCAGCAGAGTGTGGCGATGGAGACAGCAGCAATGGGAGGCCGTACAGGGACCCATGAGAGACTCTGGACCTGGCAGCAGCAGGAGGAGGTGGTATATAGGGGCCCATGGCAGATTAGGGGCCTGGCAGCAGCTATGTGAGGCCCGTAATCTGCCTGCACCCTATGTCAAAAAATTTAACACACCAGCAGTGTGAAGAGACCTGAAAGTGGCACATGGCAGCAGAGTGTGGCGATGGAGACAGCAGCAATGGGAGGCCGTACAGGGACCATGACAGACTCTGGACTTGGCAGCAGCATGAGGAGGCGGTATATAGGGGCCTATGGCAGATTAGGGGCCTGGCAGCAGCTATGTGAGGCCCGTAATCTGCCTGCACCCTATGTCAAAAAATTTAACACACCAGCAGTGTGAAGAGACCTGAAAGTGGCACATGGCAGCAGAGTGTGGCGATGGAGACAGCAGCAATGGGAGGCCGTACAGGGACCATGACAGACTCTGGACTTGGCAGCAGCATGAGGAGGCGGTATATAGGGGCCCATGGCAGATTAGGGGCCTGGCAGCAGCTATGTGAGGCCCGTAATCTGCCTGCACCCTATGTCAAAAAATTTAACACACCAGCAGTGTGAAGAGACCTGAAAGTGGCACATGGCAGCAGAGTGTGGCGATGGAGACAGCAGCAATGGGAGGCCGTACAGGGACCATGACAGACTCTGGACTTGGCAGCAGCATGAGGAGGCGGTATATAGGGGCCCATGGCAGATTAGGGGCCTGGCAGCAGCTATGTGAGGCCCGTAATCTGCCTGCACCCTATGTCAAAAAATTAAACACACCAGCAGTGTGAAGAGACCTGAAAGTGGCACATGGCATGAGAGACTCTGGACCTGGCAGCAGCAGGAGGAGGCGGTATAGGGGCCCATGGCTGATTAGGGGCCTGGCAGCAGCTATGTGAGGCCCGTTATCTTGCAGCACCCTATGTCAAAAAATTTAACACACCAGCAGTGTGAAGAGACCTGAAAGTGGCACATGGCAGCAGAGTGTGGCGATGGAGACAGCAGCAATGGGAGGCCGTACAGGGACCCATGAGAGACTCTGGACCTGGCAGCAGCAGGAGGAGGTGGTATATAGGGGCCCATGGCAGATTAGGGGCCTGGCAGCAGCTATGTGAGGCCCGTAATCTGCCTGCACCCTATGTCAAAAAATTTAACACACCAGCAGTGTGAAGAGACCTGAAAGTGGCACATGGCAGCAGAGTGTGGCGATGGAGACAGCAGCAATGGGAGGCCGTACAGGGACCATGACAGACTCTGGACTTGGCAGCAGCATGAGGAGGCGGTATATAGGGGCCTATGGCAGATTAGGGGCCTGGCAGCAGCTATGTGAGGCCCGTAATCTGCCTGCACCCTATGTCAAAAAATTTAACACACCAGCAGTGTGAAGAGACCTGAAAGTGGCACATGGCAGCAGAGTGTGGCGATGGAGACAGCAGCAATGGGAGGCCGTACAGGGACCATGACAGACTCTGGACTTGGCAGCAGCATGAGGAGGCGGTATATAGGGGCCCATGGCAGATTAGGGGCCTGGCAGCAGCTATGTGAGGCCCGTAATCTGCCTGCACCCTATGTCAAAAAATTTAACACACCAGCAGTGTGAAGAGACCTGAAAGTGGCACATGGCAGCAGAGTGTGGCGATGGAGACAGCAGCAATGGGAGGCCGTACAGGGACCATGACAGACTCTGGACTTGGCAGCAGCATGAGGAGGCGGTATATAGGGGCCCATGGCAGATTAGGGGCCTGGCAGCAGCTATGTGAGGCCCGTAATCTGCCTGCACCCTATGTCAAAAAATTTAACACACCAGCAGTGTGAAGAGACCTGAAAGTGGCACATGGCAGCAGAGTGTGGCGATGGAGACAGCAGCAATGGGAGGCCGTACAGGGACCATGACAGACTCTGGACTTGGCAGCAGCATGAGGAGGCGGTATATAGGGGCCCATGGCAGATTAGGGGCCTGGCAGCAGCTATGTGAGGCCCGTAATCTGCCTGCACCCTATGTCAAAAAATTAAACACACCAGCAGTGTGAAGAGACCTGAAAGTGGCACATGGCATGAGAGACTCTGGACCTGGCAGCAGCAGGAGGAGGCGGTATAGGGGCCCATGGCTGATTAGGGGCCTGGCAGCAGCTATGTGAGGCCCGTTATCTTGCAGCACCCTATGTCAAAAAATTTAACACACCAGCAGTGTGAAGAGACCTGAAAGTGGCACATGGCAGCAGAGTGTGGCGATGGAGACAGCAGCAATGGGAGGCCGTACAGGGACCCATGAGAGACTCTGGACCTGGCAGCAGCAGGAGGAGGTGGTATATAGGGGCCCATGGCAGATTAGGGGCCTGGCAGCAGCTATGTGAGGCCCGTAATCTGCCTGCACCCTATGTCAAAAAATTTAACACACCAGCAGTGTGAAGAGACCTGAAAGTGGCACATGGCAGCAGAGTGTGGCGATGGAGACAGCAGCAATGGGAGGCCGTACAGGGACCATGACAGACTCTGGACTTGGCAGCAGCATGAGGAGGCGGTATATAGGGGCCCATGGCAGATTAGGGGCCTGGCAGCAGCTATGTGAGGCCCGTAATCTGCCTGCACCCTATGTCAAAAAATTAAACACACCAGCAGTGTGAAGAGACCTGAAAGTGGCACATGGCAGAGTGTGGCGATGGAGACAGCAGCAATGGGAGGCCGTACAGGGACCATGACAGACTCTGGACTTGGCAGCAGCATGAGGAGGCGGTATATAGGGGCCCATGGCAGATTAGGGGCCTGGCAGCAGCTATGTGAGGCCCGTAATCTGCCTGCACCCTATGTCAAAAAATTTAACACACCAGCAGTGTGAAGAGACCTGAAAGTGGCACATGGCAGCAGAGTGTGGCGATGGAGACAGCAGCAATGGGAGGCCGTACAGGGACCATGACAGACTCTGGACTTGGCAGCAGCATGAGGAGGCGGTATATAGGGGCCCATGGCAGATTAGGGGCCTGGCAGCAGCTATGTGAGGCCCGTAATCTGCCTGCACCCTATGTCAAAAAATTTAACACACCAGCAGTGTGAAGAGACCTGAAAGTGGCACATGGCAGCAGAGTGTGGCGATGGAGACAGCAGCAATGGGAGGCCGTACAGGGACCATGACAGACTCTGGACTTGGCAGCAGCATGAGGAGGCGGTATATAGGGGCCCATGGCAGATTAGGGGCCTGGCAGCAGCTATGTGAGGCCCGTAATCTGCCTGCACCCTATGTCAAAAAATTAAACACACCAGCAGTGTGAAGAGACCTGAAAGTGGCACATGGCAGCAGAGTGTGGCGATGGAGACAGCAGCAATGGGAGGCCGTACAGGGACCATGACAGACTCTGGACTTGGCAGCAGCATGAGGAGGCGGTATATAGGGGCCCATGGCAGATTAGGGGCCTGGCAGCAGCTATGTGAGGCCCGTAATCTGCCTGCACCCTATGTCAAAAAATTTAACACACCAGCAGTGTGAAGAGACCTGAAAGTGGCACATGGCAGAGTGTGGCGATGGAGACAGCAGCAATGGGAGGCCGTACAGGGACCATGACAGACTCTGGACTTGGCAGCAGCATGAGGAGGCGGTATATAGGGGCCCATGGCAGATTAGGGGCCTGGCAGCAGCTATGTGAGGCCCGTAATCTGCCTGCACCCTATGTCAAAAAATTTAACACACCAGCAGTGTGAAGAGACCTGAAAGTGGCACATGGCAGCAGAGTGTGGCGATGGAGACAGCAGCAATGGGAGGCCGTACAGGGACCATGACAGACTCTGGACTTGGCAGCAGCATGAGGAGGCGGTATATAGGGGCCCATGGCAGATTAGGGGCCTGGCAGCAGCTATGTGAGGCCCGTAATCTGCCTGCACCCTATGTCAAAAAATTTAACACACCAGCAGTGTGAAGAGACCTGAAAGTGGCACATGGCAGCAGAGTGTGGCGATGGAGACAGCAGCAATGGGAGGCCGTACAGGGACCATGACAGACTCTGGACTTGGCAGCAGCATGAGGAGGCGGTATATAGGGGCCCATGGCAGATTAGGGGCCTGGCAGCAGCTATGTGAGGCCCGTAATCTGCCTGCACCCTATGTCAAAAAATTAAACACACCAGCAGTGTGAAGAGACCTGAAAGTGGCACATGGCAGCAGAGTGTGGCGATGGAGACAGCAGCAATGGGAGGCCGTACAGGGACCATGACAGACTCTGGACTTGGCAGCAGCATGAGGAGGCGGTATATAGGGGCCCATGGCAGATTAGGGGCCTGGCAGCAGCTATGTGAGGCCCGTAATCTGCCTGCACCCTATGTCAAAAAATTTAACACACCAGCAGTGTGAAGAGACCTGAAAGTGGCACATGGCAGCAGAGTGTGGCGATGGAGACAGCAGCAATGGGAGGCCGTACAGGGACCATGACAGACTCTGGACTTGGCAGCAGCATGAGGAGGCGGTATATAGGGGCCCATGGCAGATTAGGGGCCTGGCAGCAGCTATGTGAGGCCCGTAATCTGCCTGCACCCTATGTCAAAAAATTTAACACACCAGCAGTGTGAAGAGACCTGAAAGTGGCACATGGCAGCAGAGTGTGGCGATGGAGAAAGCAGCAATGGGAGGCCGTACAGGGACCCATGAGAGACTCTGGACCTGGCAGCAGCATGAGGAGGCGGTATATAGGGGCCTATGGCAGATTAGGGGCCTGGCAGCAGCTATGTGAGGCCCGTAATCTGCCTGCACCCTATGTCAAAAAATTTAACACACCAGCAGTGTGAAGAGACCTGAAAGTGGCACATGGCATGAGAGACTCTGGACCTGGCAGCAGCAGGAGGAGGCGGTATAGGGGCCCATGGCTGATTAGGGGCCTGGCAGCAGCTATGTGAGGCCCGTTATCTTGCAGCACCCTATGTCAAAAAATTTAACACACCAGCAGTGTGAAGAGACCTGAAAGTGGCACATGGCAGCAGAGTGTGGCGATGGAGACAGCAGCAATGGGAGGCCGTACAGGGACCCATGAGAGACTCTGGACCTGGCAGCAGCAGGAGGAGGTGGTATATAGGGGCCCATGGCAGATTAGGGGCCTGGCAGCAGCTATGTGAGGCCCGTAATCTGCCTGCACCCTATGTCAAAAAATTTAACACACCAGCAGTGTGAAGAGACCTGAAAGTGGCACATGGCAGCAGAGTGTGGCGATGGAGACAGCAGCAATGGGAGGCCGTACAGGGACCCATGAGAGACTCTGGACCTGGCAGCAGCAGGAGGAGGTGGTATATAGGGGCCTATGGCAGATTAGGGGCCTGGCAGCAGCTATAGGAGGCCCGTAATCTGCCAGCACCCTATGTCAAAAAATTCAACACACCAGCAGTGTGAGGAGACCTGAAAGTGGCACATGTTTGAGGCATGATTCATGGCGGATTTAGTCAGTTGTGTCAGGAACTGGTGGTTTGAAATCCAGACTAATCCACGCCTGATTCATTTTCACAAACGTGAGTCTCTCCACACTTTGGGTGGACAGTCGTGTCCTCCGCGGAGTTACAATACCTCCTGCCGCACTAAACACGCGCTCCGATGCCACGCTACTGGCCGGGCATGACAGCCTTTCAAGGGCAAATTCAGCTAGTTGGGGCCAAAGGTCAAGTTTCGTTGCCCAGTAGTCAAGGGGATTGTCTACCTCGGTTGGCAGGGTGCTGTCCAAGTAGGCCCAAGCCTGTTGTTTGAGCTCCTGCTCCAGGTCCACCTGATGCTGCTGCTGCTGCTGCGGCTGGTTAGTAGTTTCCTCACTGCGCTGGTGAAGAAAGCTACTCATCATCGACTGCAGACTGAGGCAGCCGCTGCTGGTGGAGCTGCCACTGCTCCTACCACCCCACCCCTCCCCTGCTGCCATGCCAGCGGAACGCGAGCGCACAGGGCCCACAGTGTCTGAGGATGGACGATGGCGCACAAAGGCAGAGACCAACTGACTACATAGGTGGTTTTTATAGTACGTAATTTTGGCCTCCCTCTCAGCAGGTGTGAAAAAGGCCACCATTTTGGACCGGTAGCGAGGGTCCAACAAGGTGGACAGCCAAAAGTCATCCCTCTGTCTGATGGTTATTATTCGGCTGTCGCTACGCAAGCAACCGAGCATGCTATGGGCCATTTGTGCCAAGGAATGCGAGGGACTCCCTGCCTCCATCTCCACAGCATACTGCCACGGTGCGTCTGGGTCCTCTGTCTCCTCCTCCTCCTCCTCTACCAGATGCTCCTGCTCCTCCACTCCTGTCCGCTGAGTGGAAAAACCACCCATTTCACTCAATAATTCCTGAGCACAAATGTCCTCCTCTACCTCCTCCTCTTCTTCCTGTCCTGCCCCCACAGGGGTCATGTGGCGTTGAGATCTGTGCGCCACGTCTACCGCACCCTGACCAGCCATTGTTAACAGCATTTGTTCCAGGACGTGCAACAGAGGAATGACGTCGTTCATCCCATAGTCCTGCCGACTCACGAATAGCGTGGCCTCCTCAAAGGGCCTGAGCAAGCGGCAGGTGTCACGCATGAGCTGCCAATGGCTGACATCTAAGTTACACAGGGGAGTACCTTTATCCGCTTGTAACATCAGGAAATCGGTGATGGCCTTTCGCTGCTCGTAAAGGCGGTCTAACATGTGTAGGGTTGAATTCCACCTTGTTGCAACGTCGCAGATCAGGCGATGCTGTGGAATTCCGTTCTGCCGCTGCAGCTCAATGAGGGTGTTCTTTGCGGTGTAGGAATGGCTGAAATGCATGCACAGTTTACGTGACATTTTAAGGATGTCTTGCAGTGGGATGGTGGATTTTAGGAACCGCTTGACAACCAGATTGAACACGTGAGCCATGCATGGCGCATGGCACAACCTTCCTTGACGCAGAGCAGACACCATGTTCTTTCCGTTGTCAGTCAACATGGTTCCGATTTTTAGTTTGCGCGGAGACAGCCATCTGTCGATTTCTCTGTTCATTACACTCAGCAGTTCCTCCCCTGTGTGACTACGTTCGCCAAGGCATACCAGGTGCAGCACAGCGTGACACCGTTGCGCCCTGCACATGTGATATGCCGGTCGGGTAATGGGACTTGGCACGGGGGTGGCGGCTGAGGACACGGCGGAAAAAGAGGTGGTAGAGGCGGACATGCTTGCTGGACCAAGGACGTGCAAACGTGGAGGCAAAAGCGTCGTGACCTGTCCAAGTTGCTGGTGCGGCTGTGCCGGCACCACGTTCACCCAGTGGGCCGTAAATGACATGTACTGTCCCTGACCGTAGTTACAGCTCCACACGTCGGCGCTGCCGTGCACTTTGGCAGAGACCGACATGCTCAAAGACTGGCCCACCATCTCTTCTACATGTGAATGCAGGGCTGGCACTGCCTTTTGGGCAAAGAAATGACGGCTTGGCACTCTCCACCGCGGCGCGGCACAAGCCATCATTTCTCGGAAAGGTGCTGAGTCCACCAGTTGGAAAGGGAGGGACTGCAGCACCAGCAACTTGGACAGGAGGACGTTCAGCTTTTGCACCGTCGGGTGCGTGCTCGCAAACTGTTGTCTCTTGGATACGGATTCCAAGAAAGACTGTTGACGGAATCCGAGAAGAGGAGTAGCAGGAGAAGGAGCATCTGAACGAGCGGAAGATGCCAATGAGCGACAACTCCCCTCAGCAGAGGTGTTGGAGCCTTGACTGGCTGATAGAGGGCGATTGACGACGTCGGGTGACGGAGCAAGTAACGGAGCGGGTGATGGAGCGGGGGCTGGGGCAGGCAGAACCGCCGTATGTTTATCACGGTTTTCCCAGGCCACCGAATGGTGACGCTGCATATGCTGACGCAACGCTGTAGTCCCAACATGGGCCCCCTGGCCACGCTTGCATTTCTGGCCACATAGTCGACATACGGCTACATTTACTTCCTCGGGCGGCTTGAGGAAAAATTGCCACACCACCGAGTAGGAAACTTTGCCCCCGCTACTCTTCACTGGCTGACTGCTACTTCCTCCGTGCGCACCGGCACCACTACTGGCCGTGGTGGTAGGCTGCAGTGGAGCTGGTGCTCTACTCCGTGGACGTTTGGCTCCACTGACACTGATGCGACCCTGCTGCTGTCTCCTGGGCAACCCACCGACTGTTTTGCTCGCTGCCAAGCTGCCACCCTCTTCTCCTGATGATGCGGAAGAAATTGCCTGATGACGACGAGGCTGCCAAGTGCGATCAACCTCCTCATCATCAAGTAGGGTCTCCGCCTCACTACTAGCCCCCTCGGCTGCGTCTGGGTCAGGAGACAGACCTGTCTCTAGACCGGCTACCGAGCCACTCTCCTCGCCAGTACTTGTTCGCTTGGCTGCTGAAAAGGCCGATGTCTCCCCCCGTTCCTGACCGCCCTCTGTTAGCTCTTCCTCACTGTACAGTGGGGCTGAGCCCACAGCATGCGATACTTCGCTTGGTGAGGGAACAGCAAAGGACAGGGGCAGGTAGAGGACACGTGATTTCAGTGGGCTTGGTCCCGGGCCATGCCAACTAACGGTTGTGTCTGACGTACCCACCGACCGTTGGCTGTAGGTGTCAGAGGTGACCTGGGAAGAGGAAGACGACCGAGCCAACCAATCAATGACGGCAGGGTTGTCGGTGGAGACACGACCGCTGGATGACACCGGGAGCACTGGCCTCTGGCTGCGAATACTGCTGCCTCGACCCCTTCCTCTGCTGCCACGTCTGCTCGCTCCTAAAACATTGCCTCCTCTGCCACTCCTCTGCATGTTGTCTGACATACTATTTAATTCAACGATTAGGTGTCCCTGAGTAACAATTCTCTGGCACTCAGTAACAATTCTGTCTGTCCCTGAGTATGAATTCTGTGGCCCTGAGTAACAATTCTGTGTCTGTGCGAGTAACAATTCTGTGTCTGTGCGAGTAACAATTCTGTGTCTGTGCAAGTAACAATTTTGTGTCTGTGCGAGTAACAATTCTCTGGCACTCAGTAACAATTCTGTCTGTCCCTGAGTAACAATTCTCTGGCACTCAGTAACAATTCTGTCTGTCCCTGAGTAACAATTCTCTGGCACTCAGTAACAATTCTGTCTGTCCCTGAGTAACAATTCTCTGGCACTCAGTAACAATTCTGTCTGTCCCTGAGTATGAATTCTGTGGCCCTGAGTAACAATTCTGTGTCTGCGCGAGTAACAATTCTGTGTCTGTGCAAGTAACAATTTTGTGTCTGTGCAAGTAACAATTTTGTGTCTGTGCGAGTAACAATTCTCTGGCACTCAGTAACAATTCTGTCTGTCCCTGAGTAAGAATTCTCTGGCACTCAGTAACAATTCTGTCTGTCCCTGAGTAACAATTCTCTGGCACTCAGTAACAATTCTGTCTGTCCCTGAGTAACAATTCTCTGGCACTCAGTAACAATTGTGTGTCTGTGCAAGTAACAATTCTGTGTCTGTGCAAGTAACAATTTTGTGTCTGTGAGAGTAACAATTCTCTGGCACTCAGTAACAATTCTGTCTGTCCCTGAGTAACAATTCTCTGGCACTCAGTAACAATTCTGTCTGTCCCTGAGTATGAATTCTGTGGCCCTGAGTAACAATTCTGTCTCTGTGCGAGTAACAATTCTGTGTCTGTGCAAGTAACAATTTTGTGTCTGTGAGAGTAACAATTCTCTGGCACTCAGTAACAATTCTGTCTGTCCCTGAGTAACAATTCTCTGGCACTCAGTAACAATTCTGTCTTCCCTGAGTAACAATTCTCTGGCACTCAGTAACAATTCTGTCTGTCCCTGAGTATGAATTCTGTGGCCCTGAGTAACAATTCTGTCTCTGTGCGAGTAACAATTCTGTGTCTGTGCAAGTAACAATTTTGTGTCTGTGAGAGTAACAATTCTCTGGCACTCAGTAACAATTCTGTCTGTCCCTGAGTAACAATTCTCTGGCACTCAGTAACAATTCTGTCTGTCCCTGAGTATGAATTCTGTGGCCCTGAGTAACAATTGTGTGTCTGTGCAAGTAACAATTCTGTGTCTGTGCAAGTAACAATTTTGTGTCTGTGAGAGTAACAATTCTCTGGCACTCAGTAACAATTCTGTCTGTCCCTGAGTAACAATTCTCTGGCACTCAGTAACAATTCTGTCTGTCCCTGAGTAACAATTCTGTCTGTCCCTGAGTATGAATTCTGTGGCCCTGAGTAAGAATTCTCTGGCACTCAGTAACAATTCTGTCTGTCCCTGAGTATGAATTCTGTGGCCCTGAGTAACAATTGTGTGTCTGTGCAAGTAACAATTCTGTGTCTGTGCAAGTAACAATTTTGTGTCTGTGAGAGTAACAATTCTCTGGCACTCAGTAACAATTCTGTCTGTCCCTGAGTAACAATTCTCTGGCACTCAGTAACAATTCTGTCTGTCCCTGAGTATGAATTCTGTGGCCCTGAGTAACAATTCTGTCTCTGTGCGAGTAACAATTCTGTGTCTGTGCAAGTAACAATTTTGTGTCTGTGAGAGTAACAATTCTCTGGCACTCAGTAACAATTCTGTCTGTCCCTGAGTAAGAATTCTCTGGCACTCAGTAACAATTCTGTCTGTCCCTGAGTAACAATTCTCTGGCACTCAGTAACAATTCTGTCTGTCCCTGAGTAACAATTCTGTCTGTCCCTGAGTATGAATTCTGTGGCCCTGAGTAAGAATTCTCTGGCACTCAGTAACAATTCTGTCTGTCCCTGAGTATGAATTCTGTGGCCCTGAGTAACAATTGTGTGTCTGTGCAAGTAACAATTCTGTGTCTGTGCAAGTAACAATTTTGTGTCTGTGAGAGTAACAATTCTCTGGCACTCAGTAACAATTCTGTCTGTCCCTGAGTAACAATTCTCTGGCACTCAGTAACAATTCTGTCTGTCCCTGAGTAACAATTCTCTGGCACTCAGTAACAATTCTGTCTGTCCCTGAGTAACAATTCTCTGGCACTCAGTAACAATTCTGTCTGTCCCTGAGTAACAATTCTGTCTGTCCCTGAGAATGAATTCTGTGGCCCTGAGTAAGAATTCTCTGGCACTCAGTAACAATTCTGTCTGTCCCTGAGTAACAATTCTCTGGCACTCAGTAACAATTCTGTCTGTCCCTGAGTATGAATTCTGTGGCCCTGAGTAACAATTGTGTGTCTGTGCAAGTAACAATTCTGTGTCTGTGCAAGTAACAATTTTGTGTCTGTGAGAGTAACAATTCTCTGGCACTCAGTAACAATTCTGTCTGTCCCTGAGTAACAATTCTCTGGCACTCAGTAACAATTCTGTCTGTCCCTGAGTAACAATTCTGTCTGTCCCTGAGTATGAATTCTGTGGCCCTGAGTAAGAATTCTCTGGCACTCAGTAACAATTCTGTCTGTCCCTGAGTATGAATTCTGTGGCCCTGAGTAACAATTGTGTGTCTGTGCAAGTAACAATTCTGTGTCTGTGCAAGTAACAATTTTGTGTCTGTGAGAGTAACAATTCTCTGGCACTCAGTAACAATTCTGTCTGTCCCTGAGTAACAATTCTCTGGCACTCAGTAACAATTCTGTCTGTCCCTGAGTATGAATTCTGTGGCCCTGAGTAACAATTCTGTCTCTGTGCGAGTAACAATTCTGTGTCTGTGCAAGTAACAATTTTGTGTCTGTGAGAGTAACAATTCTCTGGCACTCAGTAACAATTCTGTCTGTCCCTGAGTAAGAATTCTCTGGCACTCAGTAACAATTCTGTCTGTCCCTGAGTAACAATTCTCTGGCACTCAGTAACAATTCTGTCTGTCCCTGAGTAACAATTCTGTCTGTCCCTGAGTATGAATTCTGTGGCCCTGAGTAAGAATTCTCTGGCACTCAGTAACAATTCTGTCTGTCCCTGAGTATGAATTCAGTGGCCCTGAGTAACAATTGTGTGTCTGTGCAAGTAACAATTCTGTGTCTGTGCAAGTAACAATTTTGTGTCTGTGAGAGTAACAATTCTCTGGCACTCAGTAACAATTCTGTCTGTCCCTGAGTAACAATTCTCTGGCACTCAGTAACAATTCTGTCTGTCCCTGAGTAACAATTCTCTGGCACTCAGTAACAATTCTGTCTGTCCCTGAGTAACAATTCTCTGGCACTCAGTAACAATTCTGTCTGTCCCTGAGTAACAATTCTGTCTGTCCCTGAGAATGAATTCTGTGGCCCTGAGTAAGAATTCTCTGGCACTCAGTAACAATTCTGTCTGTCCCTGAGTAACAATTCTCTGGCACTCAGTAACAATTCTGTCTGTCCCTGAGTAAAAATTCTGTGGCCCTAATAACGTTTCTGTGGCCCTAAGTAACAATTCTCTGGCACTGAGTAACAATTCTGTCTGTCCCTGAGTATGAATTCTGTGGCCCTAACTAGCGTTTCTTTGTCCCTAAATAACGATTCTGTGGCCCTCATTAACAAGTCTGTGTCCCTGAGTAATGGTTCTCTGTCCCTAAGTAACTTCTCTCTGTCCCCAATTCTCGTTTCTGTGGCCCTAACTCTGTCCCTGTCCCTAGTACAGAGCGGTCTGCCTCTGTTCAATGACTGCAGGCAAATGAAGATTTCCAAAATGGCCGCTATATATACCTCGACCATTACACAGTGCTGGCTGGCTGGCTGCTGATTGGCTGATGCGATCACATGTCGTTGAGGAATGCATTATGGGGCAGCGCGCCTTGTCTGCGCGCCTTCCCCGACATCCCCGCTCCGTCGCCGCACATGTCAGCCGCCATTTTCGGAAAAATTTCGATTCGCGCGTCCGAATTAGGCTGTTTTTCGGATTCGGCACGAATCGAAATTTTTCCGATATTCGACTCGAATTCCACTTCGGATACTTCGATTCGCTCATCTCTAATTATTATTATTATTATACAGTATTAATAAAGCACCAATAGTTCGCTCAGCGCTGTACAGAACATGTGACAGGGGGACAGAACATGTGACAGAACAATACCAATACAATGCAAAACATGAGGGGATTGAGGGCCCTGCTCACAGTATGCTACCTTCTCTCAGAAAGCCCCCCTTACACTGGTGCTCAGTGGTCAGCGCATCCCTTTACTTGGTGGTTAGTACTTAGTGTACCCCCTTACATTGGTGGCCAGTTCCCAATGTGCCTCCTGACATTTGTAGTCAGTTTTCAGCGTGCTCCTTTAAAAATTGGTGGTCAGTTCTCAGAGTGTCCCCACACATTGGTGCTCAGTGTATCTCTTTATATTGGTAGTCAGTGGTCAGCATGTCCCCTTACACTGGTGGTCAGTGTGTCCCCTTGTATTTGTAGTCAATGTGCTCCTTTACACTGGTGGTCAATGTGCTCCTTTACATTGGTGGTCAGCTTGAACCACTTATGCTGGTGGTCAGTCTTCCTCTTAGGCCTCATTCACACAGGCATACTGTCACTTTAGCCTTGCAGAGGGCCCGACTGTTGAGAAACACCAAGCACTAATATTTTCATAAATTTGACTTTAATTACCTGTTTATCTGTTGTCCTGGTAGCTTGCTAGTGTTTGTAAAGCTTTTTAAGATGATCTGCTTAGGAAAAGTGCCAACAGGTTTGCATTTGTGCTGAGCTCACACTGAACTAACAAAAGTAGGTGAAAAATGCAGAGCAAGAATGAAATGACAGATTTTATTTACCTGACAGGAAAACAGAGCACCTAAAAGAAGACTGGTTTACCTAGGCTCAAAGTGCAAAATTCTAACACTCTAACCTCACCCGCAACAGCCAGTGATATTTAAAAATGTTGATTAAAATCAATTTTCAGAAGCCCAGAAATTAATACTCATGATCTTTTGCAGAATTGATTTTATGGACTCATAATTAGGGATGAGATTGGGACTAAACCCAGTGGTGTATTTCGGTTTTGTGCTGCCCTAGGCAAGACTAAAATCGGGCACCCCCCGCATCTAAATTTGCCCCGCCCTTTTATCTGCAAACCCCACCCTTCATCTTTAGGCCCCACCTCTTCCTATTAGAGCTCCGCCCGCTGATAACGATGGGCGCTATTCCTCCCACTGACACTAATGATGAGGCACTATTCATCCCACTGACACCAATGATGAATGATGAGGCACTATTCCTCCCACTGACACCAATGATGGGGCACTATTCCTCCCACTGACACCAATGATGGAGCACTATTCCTCCCACTGACACCAATGATGGTGTCCCATCATTAGTGTCAGTGTGTGAGGAATAGTGCCCAATCATTGGTATCAGTGGGAGGAATAGTGCCCCATCATTGGAATCAGTGGGAGGAATAGTGCCTCATCATTGGTGTCAGTGGGAGGAATAGTGCCCCATCATTGGTGTCAGTGGGAGGAATGGTGCCCCATCATTGGTGTCAGGGGGAGGAATAGTGCCCCATCATTGGTGTCAGGGGGAGGAATGGTGCCCCATCATTGGTGTCAGGGGGAGGAATAGTGCCCCATCATTGGTGTCAGTGGGAGGAATAGTGCCCCATCATTGGTGTCAGGGGGAGAATAGTGCCCCATCATTGGTGTCAGGGGGAGGAATAGTGCCCCATCATTGGTATCAGGGGGAGGAATAGTGCCCCATCATTGGTGTCAGGGGGAGGAATAGTGCCCCATCATTGGTGTCAGGGGGAGGAATAGTGCCCCATCATTGGTGTCAGTGGGAGGAATAGTGCCCCATCATTGGTGTCAGTGGGAGGAATAGTGCCCCATCATTAATGTCAGTGGGAGGAATAGTGCCCCATCATTGGTGTCAGTGGGAGGAATAGTGCCCCATCATTGGTGTCAGTGGGGGAAGGAACAGTATTCCATCGTTGGTGTCAGTGGGGGAAGGAATAGTGCCCCATCGTCAGTGTCAGTGACGGAAGGAATAGTGCCCCATCGTTGGTGTCAGTGAGGGAAGGAATAGTGCCCCATCATTGGTGTCAGTGGGGGAAGGAATAGTGTTCCATCGTTGGTGTCAGTGGGGGGGGGGGGGGAGAGTGCCCCATCGTTGGTGTCAGTGGGGAGAGAAATAGTGCGCCATCGTTGGTGTCAGTGGGGGGAGGAATAGTGCCCCATCGTTGGTGTCAGTGGGGGAAGGAATAGTGCCCCATCGTTGGTGTCAGGGGGAGGAATAGTGCCCCATCATTGGTGTCAGTGGGAGGAATAGTGCCCCATCATTGGTGTCAGGGGGAGAATAGTGCCCCATCATTGGTGTCAGGGGGAGGAATAGTGCCCCATCATTGGTATCAGGGGGAGGAATAGTGCCCCATCATTGGTGTCAGGGGGAGGAATAGTGCCCCATCATTGGTGTCAGGGGGAGGAATAGTGCCCCATCACTGGTGTCAGTGGGAGGAATAGTGCCCCATCATTGGTGTCAGTGGGAGGAATAGTGCCCCATCATTAATGTCAGTGGGAGGAATAGTGCCCCATCATTGGTGTCAGTGGGAGGAATAGTGCCCCATCATTGGTGTCAGTGGGGGAAGGAACAGTATTCCATCGTTGGTGTCAGTGGGGGAAGGAATAGTGCCCCATCGTCAGTGTCAGTGGCGGAAGGAATAGTGCCCCATCATTGGTGTCAGTGGGGGAAGGAATAGTGTTCCATCGTCAGTGTCAGTGACGGAAGGAATAGTGCCCCATCGTTGGTGTCAGTGAGGGAAGGAATAGTGCCCCATCATTGGTGTCAGTGGGGGAAGGAATAGTGTTCCATCGTTGGTGTCAGTGGGGGGGGGGGGGGAGAGTGCCCCATCGTTGGTGTCAGTGGGGAGAGAAATAGTGCGCCATCGTTGGTGTCAGTGGGGGGAGGAATAGTGCCCCATCGTTGGTGTCAGTGGGGGAAGGAATAGTGCCCCATCGTTGGTGTCAGGGGGAGGAATAGTGCCCCATCATTGGTGTCAGTGGGAGGAATAGTGCCCCATCATTGGTGTCAGGGGGAGAATAGTGCCCCATCATTGGTGTCAGGGGGAGGAATAGTGCCCCATCATTGGTATCAGGGGGAGGAATAGTGCCCCATCATTGGTGTCAGGGGGAGGAATAGTGCCCCATCATTGGTGTCAGGGGGAGGAATAGTGCCCCATCACTGGTGTCAGTGGGAGGAATAGTGCCCCATCATTGGTGTCAGTGGGAGGAATAGTGCCCCATCATTAATGTCAGTGGGAGGAATAGTGCCCCATCATTGGTGTCAGTGGGAGGAATAGTGCCCCATCATTGGTGTCAGTGGGGGAAGGAACAGTATTCCATCGTTGGTGTCAGTGGGGGAAGGAATAGTGCCCCATCGTCAGTGTCAGTGGCGGAAGGAATAGTGCCCCATCGTTGGTGTCAGTGAGGGAAGGAATAGTGCCCCATCATTGGTGTCAGTGGGGGAAGGAATAGTGTTCCATCGTTGGTGTCAGTGGGGGGGGGGAGAGTGCCCCATCGTTGGTGTCAGTGGGGAGAGAAATAGTGCGCCATCGTTGGTGTCAGTAGGGGGAGGAATAGTGCCCCATCGTTTGTGTCAGTGGGGGGAGGAATAGTGCCCCATCGTTGGTGTCAGTGGAGGGAGGAATAGTGCCCCATCATTGGTGTCAGTGGGAGGAATAATGCCCCATCATTAGTATCAGTGAAACCAATGATGGGGCACTATTCCTCCCAATGACACC
This sequence comes from Staurois parvus, assembly GCF_062004578.1. Taxonomy (NCBI): domain Eukaryota; kingdom Metazoa; phylum Chordata; class Amphibia; order Anura; family Ranidae; genus Staurois; species Staurois parvus. The sequence continues at coordinate 2,331,490 of NW_028318226.1, forward strand.
AATGACAGTTAACTTGCTGACCCCTGCTCCAGCCTAGGTGCTGCTGCAGCAGCACCATCTGCATGACACACTTACCTGGCGATCAGCTGTCCTCCTTCATTCACTCCGGGCCAGCCGCTCCCTCACACGATGTTCGCGCTGCCGCTCGGCTCCGCCCCCTCGCCGGTGATTGGCCGCCTGTGTTACTTTCCTGAGCTACAGTTCTGGCGCCCAATCACCGGTGAGGAAGCGGAGCTTGCAGAGGGTGTCATCCCGCCCACACATCACGCGCAGGCATCGGACCTGTGGACCTCTCTACCCCTCCTCCAGCAGCGCTTCCTAGACTGGATCGTCGTGGGACTGGGACTGGAGCCAGGTAAGATACAGAAGCCCCCTGCCACCTGCCGCCCCTGTACTAAATGTCCCTTCCGTTGGAAGGGGGGGCGGCGGCACCACGCCATCCTCCTAAAAAGTGCCGCCCTATGCAAACGCCTTGTTTGCCTCATGGCATATACACCCTGACTGAACCTACTATAGGGTCAAAGTGAACCCAAGTTTCTTTGTGGTTAACAGATCTGCCAAACTGATGTGCAATTTCACTGCCATAACAAATCAAAATAATGCACTTCCTAGCCTTTGAAATTTGGTGAGATGGCTCAAAAGTGAGAATATGAGGGTGTTTGAATATGTCTGCCCGCTCACTTTGCGCAGTTCGGGAGATGAGACAGTCAAATCATTGACTGCTCAGAATGCACATTTGGATGATTTCAATAAGAAACTCTCCGCTTAAAGCTTCTCTTTCCCAACTTGTCTGTGTGCTGTGCATTAGTCTCACACGGGGGTACATCCAGGGATGTGCATGGAGATCAGTGGAGGTCCGTGTAGGTCACTTCTCATTGATTTTAACAAGCTGACAGCATGCAACTGAACAGACTACCTGTGCCTCCCAGGCACGTAAATGCCCTTGTGAATGGGGAATTGTACTGGTGGTCAATGTGCTCCCTTAGCTGGTGATCAGTATGCCCCCTTACGTGTGTCCCATTACATAGTGTTCAGTGCCCCCACCCCTTACAATGGTGGACCCAGGGAACCACCGAGCATCAGATGTGGGGCATGGAGGGCACAGTACTCAGCAATCTCCCCTCATCAATGGGCAGCTTGCATCCCCTTTCCCTGCTCGGAGTGCTTTCTTCCCGCCAAAGGAAGGCTTTAGCCTGGCTGTTACATAGTTAGTCTGGCTGAGAAGAGACAAAAGTCCATCTAGTTCAACAAAAAAAAAAGTTATGATCCTACACCCACAGTTGATCCAGAGGAAGGCAAAAAAAAACAGCAAAGCATGATCCAATTTGCTCCTGCAGGGGAAAAAATTCCTTCCTGATCCCCCCGAGTGGCAATCAGATATTACCTGGATCAATTTTACCTACAAATGTTAGTATCCAGTTATATTCTGTGTATCCAAGGAAGAATCCAGGCCTTTTCTAAAGCAATCCACTGAGCTGGCCAGAACCAACCCTTGTGTCAGGAGCCGCCGCGGCGTGGGGCGCGGCACAGGCGCAGTGTGCCGACTCGCACTAGGTCCTGGCCGCGGAGACAGAACTCCTGCATGCACACTCGGGACCGCGGGTGCACGCCTGGCACCAATGACAGCGCAGGGCTCTGCTCTGACACTGGCTGCTGTTTGGTCTATCCTGTGTTACTGCTGCTGTATCCTTTGCTATTTGATCGTTGCTGACCCGGATTGTTCCTGATCGTGCTGTATTCTCCTGCTCTGACCCCTGGCTTGCCTGACCTCTCTCTTGGATGCCCCTCATTGGATCTGACCTTCTGTTACTGACCTGGCATATGACCCAACCATTCTCTGCCTGCTGCCTTGCACTGCGCTGCCCTCACGGTTACCGACTCGGCCCGTCTGACCACGCTTCTGCTCAGCCATCCATCCGTCCTGCTCGGGTCCATCCGCCCCTTCACATCAGGCTCTCATCCTGCAGATACCTGTGGCAGATCCCTCTACCACAGGTGGGTGTACTCAGGGGCCGCGACCTGGTCTCTGTCTGCTCCAAGGCCATCCCCACTCCAGGGGCCCTGGTGAACAAGCAGACTGGAACTTACACTCCGCGCTCTGGGGAATCCTATTCCGTGGATTGCTAGAGGTACCGCCAGGTGGTTCATTACAGTACCAAATGGCCATGACGGAGCCTGGAAGAGGGCCATCCCCACTAGAGGACATATGCCAGCACCTGGCGGCTCTGACCCAAGCTGTCAAGACGCTGCAAGATGGATACACACATCTGGAAAACCACATTCAGATGCTAGCTGCACCTGCCACCACCTCACAGAATCCGGCTACCACTGCTCCGTCCGGAGAATCTCCAGGACCATCTACTGGAGCTATAGCTGCACTGCCTACTCCAGAACCCCGCATTCCATTGCCAGAACGTTTTAGCGGGGACCGAGCATGATTCAGGGCCTTCCGGAATGCGTGTCTACTTTACTTTAGTCTGCAGCCACGCACATTTTCCACGGAGTCAGTTAAGGTTGGATTCATCGTATCCCTGCTCCAGGATGAACCCCAGGACTGGGCTCACCGACTGATGGAGAACCACAATTGCCACCTGGAGACGGTAACAGACTTCTTTGACGCATTGGCCGTGTTGTATGATGACCCGCAGCGGGCAGCCTCCGCAGAAACAGCCCTGTACCTCCTCAGACAAGGCCGCCGGGCAGCGGAGAAATATGCGCCAGAATTTAGACGATGGATGGGGGATACCCGGTGGAACGACGCTGCCTTACGCCACCAGTTCCGCATAGGGCTCTCCGAGGCTCTTAAGGACGAGTTAGCTCGGGTAGGCCTACCCGATTCTTTAGAGGACCTCATTACCTTGGCCATTCAGATAGACCGCAGACTGCGGGAACGCCGATTTGAGAGGACCAGCCAAGGTCAGAAAGCAACATGGGTACCCCCTCAGGGCTCAGTCCAACCTTTGCTGGGAGGAAACCGGATTTCAGATCCTGAGGATACCCCCAAACCCATGCAGCTTGGATTGGCTCGGCCATCATTGTCGGCCGAAGAACGGCAGAGAAGACGGTCCAGGAATCTGTGCCTGTATTGTGGAGAAGCCGGTCATATGGTGCGTTCCTGCCCCGTGAAAATGAGTAAGTCTGCCTCTATTTTTTCTTCTGTATCTGCTGAAAGTCTCAACCAGTCCGATTACTTAGCCATACCTGTTTCCTTTCAGCTCCCAGGAAGAACCGTGTCGGTGACAGCAATAATTGATTCCGAAGCATGCAGTTGCTTTGTGGATTTAGACTTTGCCAATCAACAGAAAATCCCCCTCCAGACAAGGGAACGGCGTCTTAACATATTTTTGGCCGACGGGTCACGTATCAAGTCAGGGTTGGTAGACCAGGAGACTCCTCCTATCTGCACTACAGTAGCTGGCCATCACTGGGAGTTCCTCTGACTGGACGCTATAGCCTCCCCTCTTTTCCCAGTCATTCTGGGGCTTCCTTGGTTGCGGGCCCATAATCCTCAGATTGATTGGGAGACTGGGTCCATTCAGTTCCAATTCCCGTATTGTAGGGAACACTGCTACGCCCCGGGCCCCGCAGCTCCCCAATTCCTCCTATGCAACCTAATTCAGGCCATCCCTCCGGCCTACCACAGTTTTTTTGGACGTCTTCAGTAAACGGGGGGCGGACGTCCTTCCTCCACACCGAACATATGACTGTCCCATTGACCTCCTACCCGGTTCTGAGATTCCGTTCGGTCGGATTTTCCCCCTGTCTGAGCTAGAATTAGGGGTCCACAAGGAGCATATCGATGAAAACCTCCAAAAGGGGTTCATCCGTCCCTTCACGTCACCAGCCGGGGCTGGAATCTTTTTTGTTGAGAAAAAAGATCAGTCCCTATGGCCCTGCATTGATTATCGCGATTTAAACAAAATCACGATAAAAAATCGCTACCCACTGCCCCTGGTCCCAGAACTCTTCCAGAGACTAAAATCAGCAGTGATCTTTACAAAGCTAGACTTAAGGGGTGCATACAATCTGGTCCGTATAAGGGAGGGGGATGAGTGGAAAACGGCGTTTCGTACTCGATTTGGCCATTTCGAGTATTTGGTTATGCCATTCGGACTCTGCAATGCCCCGGCCACGTTCCAGCACTTCATCAATGATGTATTTCGAGATTATTTTGATGTTTTCGTGGTCATCTATTTAGATGACATATTAATCTTCTCTCCCTCACTTGAAGCTCATAGGAGTCATGTTACCAGTGTATTGGAACGATTACGCCAACACGGACTGTACGCTAAAGCTGACAAGTGCAGCTTCGAGCAGCACAGTATTGCGTTCCTGGGGCTGATCATCACCACGGGGGTTGCGATGGATCCACAGAAAGTCTCGTCGATCTTGAATTGGCCAGTACCCACGAACAAGAAGGGCATGCAACGCTTTATTGGCTTTGCAAATTTTTATAGAAAGTTTATCAGTAACTTCTCTGGTCTGGTTTCTCCCATTACCCAGCTGACCAAACAGGGGGTCCATTTCAAGTGGACACCCGAGGCTCAAGCGGCATTTGAAACTCTGAAGGGATTATTCACCACCGCTCCCATTCTCAGTCATCCTGATTCCTCCCTGCCTTATGTCTTGGAAGTTGATGCCTCGGAAAACGCAGTAGGGGCCGTCCTGTCCCAGAGAAAAGGCACCAAGGAGCTCCTGCACCTAGTGGCGTTCTTCTCGAGGAAACTTACACCGGCAGAAAGGAACTACGATATTGGAGATCGAGAACTTTTGGCCATTAAGACCGCACTGGAGGAGTGGAGATACTTGCTGGAAGGAGCCATGCATCCAATTCTGATCTTCACCGATCACAAGAACTTAAAGTATTTGAGAACGGCAAAACGCTTGAGACCAAGCCAAGCGAGATGGGCACTCTTTTTCTCCCGGTTCTCATTCCACATCACGTATAGACCGGGCTCCAAGAACACAAAGCCCGACACCCTTTCGCGCATGTTTGAAGACCCTGAAGAGGTCCCTAAACCAGGCACTATCTTGTCTTCGGGGAACTTTCTTGCCCTACAAATGGAGCTACGTTCCAGGCTACAGGATGCCTCCGTGGGAATGCCAAACCCACCCGGGGTGTCCCTCCAGAGCAAGAGAGGGCTCTTATGGAAGGAAGGGCTCATCGCGGTACCGTAGGAGGTCCGAACCTTGGTCCTGGGACAATGCCATGACCACCCAATGGCAGGTCATTTTGGGATGGTAAAAACCCTAGAATTACTCCAGCGCACATTCTGGTGGCCAAGTATTATCAAGGATTGTGAGCTCTACGTCAAGACTTGTGCTACCTGCCAGAGGAACAAACCCTCCAGGAGCAAGGCCTGGGGTTTGCTACGCCCACTGCCTATACCTGATCGGCCGAGGCAAATGATTGCGATCATTAAAAAATTAAAAATTAACCACCTCCTATCCTACTATAATTACCCTATAACACAAACAACACCTTCCCCTGAAGGTGTACCAAACTATATATATGACAGTGTTATTAACAAATATTCCAAAGCAAATTATAATCATATAAATACCCAATTATTGTAAAATAAATCCACTACCAATATAAAGTCCACTATGATTTTTATGTAAATACGTAAATGTCCCATCAATAACTCCAACGGTGTTCAAAATTAGTCCACCTCAAAAAAAAGAAAACTCATATAGTGCATTAACCTTTATCAAATAAACTTTATCTATATTTCCTCCAGTGAAAATAAGTAAAAGTTGTGAAAAACGTGAACCACACGTGATCAGTGAAAACCCACTTCAATGTGCATAACACTATTTCAGTGCCACATCACAGAAAACTCCAATATAAAAGGGTGTATCCACTTCTAAAAGCAGTGAGGATACCCTTACCAACTTCCCAATATAATGGGCTTTGTAGCCATCCAGGAAATTCACAGGCTGATCCACTCAGGAACCTCTGCTGTATCACGCAGCCACCCCACTCTCTGGATTCCTTAGACACTTTGCTCCCAGTGTCACCACAAAAAAACACAGGACATAGTGTGATACCGCCAATAAAATAAGTAACATACACTTTATTAAAAACTGCTCACATTGCCAAAGCTTTTTAACCGCATTAGAGGGAGTACAGAAGGTATAGGAATCTCACGGTCATCCAGGGAGACATGTCCCGTTGCTCCTGCTCGATCTCTCCCTTATCAGAAATGGCCGCCAGGTAACTTCCGGTTTCCGGGAAAACGTCTCGACGTCACTCCACCTTGACGCGTTTCGTCATCGACTTAGTCATAAGGGGTGTGAACGTCAAGCAACACAGTTCTATTTAATCCCCTCCTCATCATGGCGCCGGAACACTCGCCGCCATATTAGAGATGGGAGCAGTGCCAGTACTATCCGGTAACTGCTTATAAATGATCCGGCAAACATTATCTAATATACACATCGTCCATCAACATACCATACTGCAAAACTCTACCTCATAATTTTCATTTAGCAATCTATAAATATTCAATATATAACCACATAATTATTTCATGCATAAAATTACATCATTAACCCCTAAAACCACAATCAAATGATTGCGATCGACTTTATAGTCGAGCTCCCTCCATCTCAGGACCACACTGCGATCTTCGTAATTGTGGCTCGACTGTCGAAGATGGCCCACTTCTTGCCTCTGAAGAATACGCCATCGGCTCTGGAGACAGCGCAAATCTTCATAAGAGAAGTGGTAAGACTGCATGAAGTTCCTGAAGACATTGTCTCAGACCGAGGAGTCCAGTTTACCTCGAAGTTCTGGAAAGCGTTATGTGAAGCATTAGGAATCAGATTGTCCCTCTCTTCCGCTTACCACCCACAGACAAATGGGCAGACGGAGAGGACAAACCAAATGTTGGAACAATACTTGAGATGCTACACATCCTTCCTGCAGGACGATTGGCTGGCACTCTTGCCACTGGCTGAATTTGCCTATAACAACGCGAATCTTTCAGCTACGGAACAATCCCCATTTTTTGCAAACTATGGGTTCCATCCCATATTTCTGCTTGATCTGATTGCTGAAAGCTCAGTTCCTGCCACTCAAAGCACGCTGAATTTTTTTTTTGCCAACAACAAGGTACTTCAGGAAGCCATTGCAAAAGCCCAGGAGGATAACAAAAGGGCCTTCGACAGGAAGAGAAGGAGGGAACCAGTGTTGGAACCCGGGGATCAGGTCTGGCTGGCAACAATGAATTTGAAGATGTCTTGCCCGTCGAAGAAACTGGGGCCGAAGTTTGTGGGTCCATTCCAGGTGACACAAATGATCAACAAGGTAGCATATGAACTCACTCTTCCGGAAACTTTTAAAATTCACCCAGTTTTCCATGTGTCGCTACTGAAGCCAGCTACGCCTGACCCCTTCCTGGATCGGAAGTCCAGAGCTCCAGAAGCAATAACCATTGATGAACAAGAAGAATTTGAGGTGGAAGCAATCCTGAATTGCCAGAAAAGGTGGGGCCAGACACAGTTCCTGATCAAATGGAAGGGTTATGGCCCTGAGGAGAACTCATGGGAACCAGCCCAAAATGTTCATGCCCCCAGACTTGTCGTAACCACCCACGGATGAGAGATCAGTTGGGCACCCGGAGGTTGCCCGTAGGGGGGGGCAATGTCAGGAGCCGCCGCGGCGTGGGGACCGCGGGTGCGCGTCTGGCACCCATGACAGCGCAGGGCGCGGTATTAAAATCCGCTCTGCGCTGACACTGGCTGCCGTTTGGTCTATCCTGTGTTACTGCTCCTGTATCCTTTGCTATTTGATTGTTGCTGACCCAGATTGTTCCTGACCGTGCTGTATTCTCCTGCTCTGACCCCTGGCTTGCCTGACCTCTCTCTTGGATGCCCCTCATTGGATCTGACCTTCTGTTACTGACCCGGCGTGTGACCCGACCATTCTCTGCCTGCTGCCTTGTACTGCCCTGCCCTCACGGTTACCGACTCGGCCCGTCTGACCACGCTTCTGCTCAACCATCCATCCGTCCTGCTCGGGCCCATCCGCCCCTTCACATCAGGCTCCCATCCTGCAAATACCTCTGGCGGATCCCTCTACCACAGGTGGGTGTACCTAGGGGCCACGACCTGGTCTCTGTCTGCTCCAAGTCCATCCCCACCATCAGGGGCCCTGGTGAACAAGCAGACTGGGACTTAGACTCCGCGCTCTGGGGAATCCTATTCTGTGGATTGCTAGAGGTACCGCCAGGCGGTTCATTACACCTTGAGGGAGTCTATTCCACATTTTCACAGCTCTCACTGTGAAGAAACCTTTCCGTGTTTGGAGATTAAATCTCTTTTCCTCCAGACGTAAAGAGTGCCCCCTTGTCCTCTGTGATGACCTCAGGGTGAATAGCTCTACACGGAGTTCACTATATGAACCACTGATGTATTTATACATGTTGATCATATCCCCCCTTAATCTCCTCTTCTCAAGAGAGAATAAATTCAGTTCCTCTAATCTTTCCTCATAGCTGCGCTCCTCCATGCCTCTTATCAGTTTGGTTGCCCTTTGTACTTTCTCCAGTTCCCCAATGTTCTTTTTGTGAATTGGTGCCCAAAATTTAACTGCATATTCCAGATGAGTTCTTACTAATGATTTGTACAGGGGTAAAATGATATATCTCTCTCTGGAGTCTATACCTCTTTTAATATAAGGGAGGATTTTGCTCCCTTTAGAAACCGCAGCTTGGCATTGCATGCCATTATTAAGCTTGTGATCTACCAGAACACCCATACCCTTCTCCACCATTGATTCCCCCAGTTGTACTCCCCCTAGTATATATGATGCATGCATATTCTTAGCCCCCAAGTGCATAACTTTACATTTATCAACATTAAATCTCATTTGCCACATAGTTGCTCAATTAAACAGTGCATTGAGGTCAGCTTGTAAATTGGAGACATCCTGTAAGGACGTTATTCCACTGCACAGCTTGGTGTCATCTGCAAAAGAATGAACTGGTATTTTTAATCCCAGACCCTATATCGTTTATAAATGTATTAAAAAGTAAGGGTCCCAACACTGAACCTTGGGGTACACCACTGACAACCCTAGACCATTCAGAGTATATATTAATCACTACTCTTTGAATACGGTCTTTTAGTCAGTTTTCTAACCATTTGCATACTGATTTTTTCCAAGCCTGTAGACTTTACCTTACACGTTAGCCTTGTGTAGGGAACTGTCAAATGCTTTAGCAAAATCCAAGTATACCCCGTCCACCACCACCCCTCTGTCCAAGGTTTTGCTCACCTTCTCATAAAAAAAAATCAGATTTGTTTGACAACTTCTGTCTTTCATGAATCCATGCTGTCTGTTGCTTAAAATATTTTTTTTCCAGCAAGAACTCATCTATGTGGTCTTTTATTAAACTCTCCAGTATCTTCCCAACTATAGAAGTTAAACTAACAGTTCTATAATTACTTGGTAAAGATTTTGACCCCTTTTTAAATAGAGGCACCACATTTGCCTTACGCCAATCCAGTGGTACTATGCCAGTCATTAAAGAGTTCCTAAAAATTAGAAACAATGGCTTTGAAATGACAGAGCTCAATCCTTTAAGGACCCGTGGGTGCATTCCATCCACTCCAGGTGCTTTATTCACCTTTATTCTGTCTAAATATTTCTGGATCATATCAATTGTGAAGCTCTCTATACACTGTTGTGCTAATCTGAAGGCCACATGAAGTTTGGAGGTCTTTAGCTAACTGACTCTGCAGACAGTTGACAACTTCTGTTCATTGTGTGCTTCAGCATGCGCTGACCCCATCTGTCATTTTACATGGCCTACCACTTCGTGATGGAGTTGATGTTGTTCCCAGTTGCTTCCACTTTGATATAAGACCACTTACAGTTGACCATGGAATATTTAGTAGCAAGGAATCACGGGTGGACTTATAGCACAGGTGGAAACTGAGAGCGACCCTTTCTTTCACAAATGTTTATAGAAGCAATCTGCATGCCTAGGTGGTTGAGTTTATACACCTGTGGCCATGGAGGTGATTTGGAACACCTGAATCCAATGATTTGGAGGGGTGCCTCAATACTTTTGGCAATACAGTGTATATACACTATATTGCCAAAAGTATTCAGCTCGTTCAATTAAAGTTTGACAAAAAACCTGGAAGCTGATTAGTTTCTATGCAGAGCTGCACCAGATTTTGCACTCTCCAGTTTTAGTAAATCAACCACTATGTCTTCTACAGCTTATATGCCTTTTCAAAGAAAGGGTTCTTTCTGTTCTCCCCAGGTGTCTACAAAATAGAATTTATATCCTTGCCCCTCCTTTATCTTCCAGTTACCTAGCTTCAGACCAAAGGAAGGCAGATTTAATGGCCACCTTGCACAAACGTCAGACACAAGGGGTGGTTGTAGCTGTTCCTTCAGAATGCTTTCAAGGTTTTATTCAAACATATTTATGGTCCCAAAACCAAAATGGGGGCATCCGTCCAGTACTGGACCTAAATACCTAAACAAATTTCCTTCCATACAAAAATTTCTATATGGAATCTGAGATCTGTCATTGATTCCCTCAGACAGGGGTAATTTCTTGCCATCAGTAGACATAGAAGATGCCAATCTCCATATTTGCATTTTCCCATCCCACCAATGCTTTCTCCAGTTTGCTGTGGCAGATCAGCACTTCCAGTTGGTAGCACTGCTATTTGGGCTCTCATCTGCACCACAATTGTTCAGAAAACTGCTTGCCCCACCTCTGGTTACCTGAATGAACTCACTGAAGGACTACTCAGCCAGGACCTCAGCTGCCAACATCCAAGGACAATCCAGTTCCTTCAAACATTAAGTTGGATAAATGAGTTTCCAAAGCCTTACCACTCCAGACCAGTCTAAGTACACGTTATTTAGCAGCACCCTTTGGAAGCGTCCCTGTAACCAGTTTTCTATCTATGAAAAAACTCTATGGTCCTTGCCACACACCTCAGTTTGAAAATTAAGCATCTGTGAGGAACTGTATTGACTGCTTTTGCAAAATCCAGATACACCACATCTACAGGCCTTCCTTTATTTCGATGGCAGCTTACTTCCTCGCAAAATGTTAACAGATTAGTTTAGCAAGAACGACCTTTTGTTATTCCATGCTGATTACTACTAATGATACTGTTTACATCAGCAAAATCTTGGATATAGTTCCTTATCATCCCCTCCAATAGTTTACATACTAGTAATTTTAGACTGACTGGCCTGTCGTTTCCAGGAATATATCTCGGCCCTTTTTTAAATTTTGGTACCATGTTGGCCCTTCACCAATCAACTGGTACCATTTCTGTCAGAATGCTGTCTATAAAAATTAGGAATAGAGGTCTGGCTATAACCTGACTGAGCTCTCTAAGGACTCTTGCGTGTACACCATCTAGTCCTGGTGATTTATTTGTGTTAAGCTTTTCTAGTCTTTTTTGGACACTAGCTATTAGCCACAAGGGTACATTCTGTCATGTGTTATCAATGACACAGTCCCGATTACTATACCCCTCCTTTTCCCATGTAAAGAATGAAGAGAAGAATGCATTTAGTACAGTTGCCTTCTCCTTGTCATTTATAAACCAACTTCCCTTCATCATGTTTTATGGGACCAATATGTTGTGACTTTGCTTTTTTACTGTTAATATATGTTAAAAAATTTGGGGGATTTTTTTTTTTATTTCCTCCATTATATGCCTCTCATAATCTATTTTAGCCACCCTGATTGCGCTCTTACATTTCTTATTGCATTCCTTGTAGTGTTGGAATGCTGACAATGACCCTTATATATGACAATATATTTTTTAAAGGACATTTCTTTTCTTCAATATGTCTTTTTACATTACAGTTTAGCCACCCAGGTTTTAGCTCTGCTCTTTTAAAATAATTGCCCATTGGAATACACTGGATAATACCTTAATTCAATATGTTTCTAAAGTACTCCTATTTTTCCTCAGTGTTTAATGTTTCTAGGATTTCCCCTCACTCTCTCCCCATCACACCCCCCTCTTTTTCTTTCTTTTTCTTTTTGATCAAGCCTTGAACCTGATTGTTCCATCCCAAATGAAGTCACAAATGTTGCAGATCAGCTTTTGAAAATCTTGTCACTTTACTATTTTCAATAAATTCCGTTTCCCAACAGTAAAAAAAAAAAGGCTAAATAATTTTAGAAATATGATAGATAGGATAGTATTATGTAGAGCATACAGTGCAGCAATAAGGACTACTGTACAACATACTTTGCAAAAGTCAGAATGCCCCCCTTACACTGGTGCTCAGTGGTCAGTGCATCCCTGTACTTGGTGGTCAGTGCTTAGTCTACCCCCTTACATTGGGGGCCAAGTCCCCAATGTGCCTCCTTACATTTGTGGTCAGTACTCAGTGTGTCCCCTCACATGGGTGCTCAGTGCATCCTTTTATATTGGTAGTCAGTGGTCAGCATGTCCCCTTACACTGGTGGTCAGTGTGTCCCCTTGTATTAGTAATCAATGTGCTCCTTTACACTGGTGGTTAGTGTTCCCTCTTACACTGGTGGTCAATGTGCTGCTTTACATTGGTGGTCAAGCGAACCACTTATGCTGGTGGTCAGTCTTTCTGTTAACCCTCATTCACACAGGCATACTGTCACTTCAGCCTTGCAGAGGGCCCGGCTGTTGAGAAACACCAAGCACTAATATTTTCATAAATTTGACTTTAATTACCTGTTTATCTGTTGTCCTGGTAGCTTGCTAGTGTTTGTAAAGCTTTTTAAGATGATCTGTTTAGGAAAAATTCTAATAGGTTTGCATTTATGCTGAGCTCACACTCAGCTAGCAAAAATAGGTAAAAATGCAGAGCAAGAATGAAATGACAGATTTTATTTACCTGACAGGAAAACAGAGCACATAAAAGAAGACTGGTTTATCTAGGTTCAAAGTGCAATATTCTAACACTCTAATCTCACCCGCAACAGCCAGTGATATTTAAAAATGTTGATTAAAATCAATTTTCAGCAGCTCAGAAATTAATACTCATGATTAGAGATGAGCGAAGTATTCAAAAATTCGATTCGGCTGATTCGGCGAATTCGAGGAATAAATTCGATTCGAGGCGAATATATTCGCTGCGAAATTAACTTATAAAAAGGGTGTTTCTAGGCTTCAGAGAGCCTTTATATTAGTGCAGAACACTGTACGCTTAATTTAAATGCCCTTGGAGTCTGCTGGGGAAGAGAAATAATACTGTCAGTCAGTATGACATGCAGATGAGTGCCGTCAATCTTAGAATCACTGCACACTTCACTCATTTGGGCAGTCACGGGGCCAAAACCAGAGTGTGGAGCCACAGTGTGGCGGTGGAGGCAGCAGCAATGGGAGGCCATACAGCACCCTATGACAAAATGGAACCCACCAGCAGTGTGAGGAGACCTGAAAGTGGCACATGGCAGAGTGTGGCGATGGAGACAGCAGCAATGGGAGGCCGTACAGGGACCCATGACACACTCTGGACCTGGCAGCAGCATGAGGAGGCGGTACAGGGGCCCATGACAGATTACGGGCCTGGCAGCAGTATGAGGAGTCGGTACGGGGGCCCATGGCAGATTACGGGCCTGGCAGCAACAATGGGAGGCCCGTAATCTGCCAGCACCCTATGACAAAATGGAACCCACCAGCAGTGTGAGGAGACCTGAAAGTGGCACATGGCAGAGTGTGGCGATGGAGACAGCAGCAATGGGAGGCCGTACAGGGACCCATGAGACACTCTGGACCTGGCAGCAGCATGAGGAGGCGGTACGGGGGCCCATGGCAGATTACGGGCCTGGCAGCAGCAATGGGAGGCCCGTAATCTGCCAGCACCCTATGACAAAATGGAACCCACCAGCAGTGTGAGGAGACCTGAAAGTGGCACATGCCAGAGTGTGGCGATGGAGACAGCAGCAATGGGAGGCCGTACAGGGACCCATGACAGATTACGGGCCTGGCAGCAGCATGAGGAGGCAGTAAGGGGGCCCATGGCAGATTACGGGCCTGGCAGCAGCAATGGGAGGCCCGTAATCTGCCAGCACCCTATGACAAAATGGAACCCACCAGCAGTGTGAGGAGACCTGAAAGTGGCACATGGCAGAGTGTGGCGATGGAGACAGCAGCAATGGGAGGCCGTACAGGGACCCATGACAGATTACGGGCCTGGCAGCAGCATGAGGAGGCTGTACAGGGGCCCATGACAGATTACGGGCCTGGCAGCAGCAATGGGAGGCCCGTAATCTGCCAGCACCCTATGACAAAATGGAACCCACCAGCAGTGTGAGGAGACCTGAAAGTGGCACATGGCAGAGTGTGGCGATGGAGACAGCAGCAATGGGAGGCCGTACAGGGACCCATGAGAGACTCTTGACCTGGCAGCAGCATGAGGAGGCGGTACGGGGGCCCATGGCAGATTACGGGCCTGGCAGCAGCAATGGGAGGCCCGTAATCTGCCAGCACCCTATGACAAAATGGAACCCACCAGCATTGTGAGGAGACCTGAAAGTGGCACATGGCAGAGTGTGGCGATGGAGACAGCAGCAATGGGAGGCCGTACAGGGACCCATGACAGATTACGGGCCTGGCAGCAGCATGAGGAGGCGGTACAGGGGCCCATGGCAGATTACGGGCCTGGCAGCAGCAATGGGAGGCCCGTAATCTGCCAGCACCCTATGACAAAATGGAACCCACAAGCAGTGTGAAGAGACCTGAAAGTGGCACATGGCAGAGTGTGGCGATGGAGACAGCAGCAATGGGAGGCCGTACAGGGACCCATGACAGTTTACGGGCCTGGCAGCAGCATGAGGAGTTGGTACGGGGGCCCATGGCAGATTACGGGCCTGGCAGCAACAATGGGAGGCCCGTAATCTGCCAGCACCCTATGACAAAATGGAACCCACCAGCAGTGTGAGGAGAACTGAAAGTGGCACATGGCAGAGTGTGGCGATGGAGACAGCAGCAATGGGAGGCCGTACAGGGACCCATGAGACACTCTGGACCTGGCAGCAGCATGAGGAGGCGGTACGGGGGCCCATGGCAGATTACGGGCCTGGCAGCAACAATGGGAGGCCCGTAATCTGCCAGCACCCTATGACAAAATGGAACCCACCAGCAGTGTGAGGAGACCTGAATGTGGCACGTGGCAGAGTGTGGCGATGGAGACAGCAGCAATGGGAGGCCGTACAGGGACCCATGACAGATTACGGGCCTGGCAGCAGCATGAGGAGGCGGTACAGGGGCCCATGGCAGATTACGGGCCTGGCAGCAGCAATGGGAGGCCCGTAATCTGCCAGCACCCTATGACAAAATGGAACCCACCAGCAGTGTGAGGAGACCTGAAAGTGGCACATGGCAGAGTGTGGCGATGGAGACAGCAGCAATGGGAGGCCGTACAGGTACCCATGACAGATTACGGGCCTGGCAGCAGCATGAGGAGGCGGTACAGGGGCCCATGGCAGATTACGGGCCTGGCAGCAGCAATGGGAGGCCCGTAATCTGCCAGCACCCTATGACAAAATGGAACCCACCAGCAGTGTGAGGAGACCTGAAAGTGGCACATGCCAGAGTGTGGCGATGGAGACAGCAGCAATGGGAGGCCGTACAGGGACCCATGACAGTTTACGGGCCTGGCAGCAGCATGAGGAGTCGGTACGGGGGCCCATGGCAGATTACGGGCCTGGCAACAACAATGGGAGGCCCGTAATCTGCCAGCACCCTATGACAAAATGGAACCCACCAGCAGTGTGAGGAGACCTGAAAGTGGCACATGGCAGAGTGTGGCGATGGAGACAGCAGCAATGGGAGGCCGTACAGGGACCCATGAGAGACTCTGGACCTGGCAGCAGCATGAGGAGGCGGTACGGGGGCCCATGGCAGATTACGGGCCTGGCAGCAGCAATGGGAGGCCCGTAATCTGCCAGCACCCTATGACAAAATGGAACCCACCAGCAGTGTGAGGAGAACTGAAAGTGGCACATGGCAGAGTGTGGCGATGGAGACAGCAGCAATGGGAGGCCGTACAGGGACCCATGAGACACTCTGGACCTGGCAGCAGCATGAGGAGGCGGTACGGGGGCCCATGGCAGATTACGGGCCTGGCAGCAGCAATGGGAGGCCCGTAATCTGCCAGCACCCTATGACAAAATGTAACCCACCAGCAGTGTGAGGAGACCTGAATGTGGCACATGCCAGAGTGTGGCGATGGAGACAGCAGCAATGGGAGGCCGTACAGGGACCCATGACAGATTACGGGCCTGGCAGCAGCATGAGGAGGCGGTACAGGGGCCCATGGCAGATTACGGGCCTGGCAGCAGCAATGGGAGGCCCGTAATCTGCCAGCACCCTATGACAAAATGGAACCCACCAGCAGTGTGAGGAGACCTGAAAGTGGCACATGGCAGAGTGTGGCGATGGAGACAGCAGCAATGGGAGGCCGTACAGGGACCCATGACAGATTACGGGCCTGGCAGCAGCATGAGGAGTCGGTACGGGGGCCCATGGCAGATTACGTGCCTGGCAGCAGCAATGGGAGGCCCGTAATCTGCCAGCAACCTATGACAAAATGGAACCCACCAGCAGTGTGAGGAGACCTGAAAGTGGCACATGGCAGAGTGTGGCGATGGAGACAGCAGCAATGGGAGGCCGTACAGGGACCCATGACAGATTACGGGCCTGGCAGCAGCATGAGGAGGCGGTACAGGGGCCCATGGCAGATTACGGGCCTGGCAGCAGCAATGGGAGGCCCGTAATCTGCCAGCACCCTATGACAAAATGGAACCCACCAGCAGTGTGAGGAGACCTGAAAGTGGCACATGGCAGAGTGTGGCGATGGAGACAGCAGCATTGGGAGGCCGTACAGGGACCCATGACACACTCTGGACCTGGCAGCAGCATGAGGAGGCGGTACGGGGGCCCATGGCAGATTACGGGCCTGGCAGCAGCAATGGGAGGCCCGTAATCTGCCAGCACCCTATGACAAAATGGAACCCACCAGCAGTGTGAGGAGACCTGAAAGTGGCACATGCCAGAGTGTGGCGATGGAGACAGCAGCAATGGGAGGCCGTACAGGGACCCATGACAGATTACGGGCCTGGCAGCAGCATGAGGAGTCGGTACGGGGGCCCATGGCAGATTACGGGCCTGGCAGCAGCAATGGGAGGCCCGTAATCTGCCAGCACCCTATGACAAAATGGAACCCACCAGCAGTGTGAGGAGACCTGAAAGTGGCACATGGCAGAGTGTGGCGATGGAGACAGCAGCAATGGGAGGCCGTACAGGGACCCATGAGACACTCTGGACCTGGCAGCAGCATGAGGAGGCGGTACGGGGGCCCATGGCAGATTACGGGCCTGGCAGCAGCAATGGGAGGCCCGTAATCTGCCAGCACCCTATGACAAAATGGAACCCACCAGCAGTGTGAGGAGACCTGAAAGTGGCACATGCCAGAGTGTGGCGATGGAGACAGCAGCAATGGGAGGCCGTACAGGGACCCATGACAGATTACGGGCCTGGCAGCAGCATGAGGAGGCGGTACGGGGGCCCATGGCAGATTACGGGCCTGGCAGCAGCAATGGGAGGCCCGTAATCTGCCAACACCCTATGACAAAATGGAACCCACCAGCAGTGTGAGGAGACCTGAAAGTGGCACATGGCAGAGTGTGGCGATGGAGACAGCAGCAATGGGAGGCCGTACAGGGACCCATGACAGATTACGGGCCTGGCAGCAGCATGAGGAGGCGGTACGGGGGCCCATGGCAGATTACGGGCCTGGCAGCAGCAATGGGAGGCCCGTAATCTGCCAGTATGACAAAATGGAACCCACCAGCAGTGTGAGGAGAACTGAAAGTGGCACATGGCAGAGTGTGGCGATGGAGACAGCAGCAATGGGAGGCCGTACAGGGACCCATGACAGATTATGGGCCTGGCAGCAGCATGAGGAGGCGGTACGGGGGCCCATGACAGATTACGGGCCTGGCAGCAGCAATGGGAGGCCCGTAATCTGCCAGCACCCTATGACAAAATGGAACCCACCAGCAGTGTGAGGAGACCTGAAAGTGGCACATGGCAGAGTGTGGCGATAGAGACAGCAGCAATGGGAGGCCGTACAGGGACCCATGAGAGACTCTGGACCTGGCAGCAGCATGAGGAGGCGGTACGGGGCCCATGGCAGATTACGGGCCTGGCAGCAGCAATGGGAGGCCCGTAATCTGCCAGGACCCTATGACAAAATGGAACCCACCAGCAGTGTGAGGAGACCTGAAAGTGGCACATGGCAGAGTGTGGCGATGGAGACAGCAGCAATGGGAGGCCGTACAGAGACCCATGACAGATTACGGGCCTGGCAGCAGCATGAGGAGGCGGTACAGGGGCCCATGGCAGATTACGGGCCTGGCAGCAGCAATGGGAGGCCCGTAATCTGCCAGCACCCTATGACAAAATGGAACCCACCAGCATTGTGAGGAGACCTGAAAGTGGCACATGGCAGAGTGTGGCGATGGAGACAGCAGCAATGGGAGGCCGTACAGGGACCCATGACAGATTACGGGCCTGGCAGCAGCATGAGGAGGCGGTACAGGGGCCCATGGCAGATTACGGGCCTGGCAGCAGCAATGGGAGGCCCGTAATCTGCCAGCACCCTATGACAAAATGGAACCCACCAGCAGTGTGAGGAGACCTGAAAGTGGCACATGGCAGAGTGTGGCGATGGAGACAGCAGCAATGGGAGGCCGTACAGGGACCCATGACAGATTACGGGCCTGGCAGCAGCATGAGGAGGCGGTACGGGGGCCCATGGCAGATTACGGGCCTGGCAGCAGCAATGGGAGGCCCGTAATCTGCCAGCACCCTATGACAAAATGGAACCCACCAGCAGTGTGAGGAGACCTGAAAGTGGCACATGGCAGAGTGTGGCGATGGAGACAGCAGCAATGGAAGGTCGTACAGGGACCCATGAGAGACTCTGGATCTGGCAGCAGCATGAGGAGGCGGTACAGGGGCCCATGGCAGATTACGGGCCTGGCAGCAGCAATGGGAGGCCCGTAATCTGCCAGCGCCCTATGACAAAATGGAACCCACCAGCAGTGTGAGGAGACCTGAAAGTGGCACATGTCAGAGTGTGGCGATGGAGACAGCAGCAATGGGAGGCCGTACAGGGACCCATGAGAGACTCTGGACCTGGCAGCAGCATGAGGAGGCGGTACGGGGGCCCATGGCAGATTACGGGCCTGGCAGCAGCAATGGGAGGCCAGTAATCTGCCAGCACCCTATGACAAAATGGAACCCACCAGCAGTGTGAGGAGACCTGAAAGTGGCACATGGCAGAGTGTGGCGATGGAGACAGCAGCAATGGGAGGCCGTACAGGGACACATGACAGATTACGGGCCTGGCAGCAGCATGAGGAGGCGGTACAGGGGACCATGGCAGATTACGGGCCTGGCAGCAGCAATGGGAGGCCCGTAATCTGCCAGCACCCTATGACAAAATGGAACCCACCAGCAGTGTGAGGAGACCTGAAAGTGGCACATGGCAGAGTGTGGCGATGGAGACAGCAGCAATGGGAGGCCGTACAGGGACCCATGACAGATTACGGGCCTGGCAGCAGCATGAGGAGGCGGTACGGGGGCCCATGGCAGATTACGGGCCTGGCAGCAGCAATGGGAGGCCCGTAATCTGCCAGCACCCTATGACAAAATGGAACCCACCAGCAGTGTGAGGAGACCTGAAAGTGGCACATGGCAGAGTGTGGCGATGGAGACAGCAGCAATGGGAGGCCGTACAGGGACCCATGACAGATTACGGGCCTGGCAGCAGCATGAGGAGGCGGTACAGGGGCCCATGGCAGATTACGGGCCTGACAGCAGCAATGGGAGGCCCGTAATCTGCCAGCACCCTATGACAAAATGGAACCCACCAGCAGTGTGAGGAGACCTGAAAGTGGCACATGCCAGAGTGTGGCGATGGAGACAGCAGCAATGGGAGGCCGTACAGGGACCCATGAGAGACTCTGGACCTGGCAGCAGCATGAGGAGGCGTTACAGGGGCCCATGGCAGATTACGGGCCTGGCAGCAGCAATGGGAGGCCCGTAATCTGCCAGCACCCTATGACAAAATGGAACCCACCAGCAGTGTGAGGAGACCTGAAAGTGGCACATGGCAGAGTGTGGCGATGGAGACAGAAGCAATGGGAGGCCGTACAGGGACCCATGACAGATTACGGGCCTGGCAGCAGCATGAGGAGGCGGTACGGGGGCCCATGGCAGATTACGGGCCTGGCAGCAGCAATGGGAGGCCCGTAATCTGCCAGCACCCTATGACAAAATGGAACCCACCAGCAGTGTGAGGAGACCTGAAAGTGGCACATGGCAGACTGTGGCGATGGAGACAGCAGCAATGGGAGGCCGTACAGGGACCCATGACAGATTACGGGCCTGGAAGCAGCATGAAGAGGCGGTACAGGGGCCCATGGCAGATTACGGGCCTGGCAGCAGCAATGGGAGGCCCGTAATCTACCATCACCCTATGACAAAATGGAACCCACCAGCAGTGTGAGGAGACCTGAAAGTGGCACATGGCAGAGTGTGGCGATGGAGACAGCAGCAATGGGAGGCCGTACAGGGACCCATGAGAGACTCTGGACCTGGCAGCAGCATGAGGAGGCGGTACGGGGGCCCATGGCAGATTACGGGCCTGGCAGCAGCAATGGGAGGCCCGTAATCTGCCAGCACCCTATGACAAAATGGAACCCACCAGCAGTGTGAGGAGACCTGAAAGTGGCACATGGCAGAGTGTGGCGATGGAGACAGCAGCAATGGGAGGCCGTACAGGGACCCATGACAGATTACGGGCCTGGCAGCAACATGAGGAGGCGGTACAGGGGCCCATGGCAGATTACGGGCCTGGCAGCAGCAATGGGAGGCCCGTAATCTGCCAGCACCCTATGACATAATGGAACCCACCAGCAGTGTGAGGAGACCTGAAAGTGGCACATGGCAGAGTGTGGCGATGGAGACAGCAGCAATGGGAGGCCGTACAGGGACCCATGACAGATTACGGGCCTGGCAGCAGCATGAGGAGGCGGTACGGGGGCCCATGGCAGATTACGGGCCTGGCAGCAGCAATGGGAGGCCCGTAATCTGCCAGCACCCTATGACAAAATGTAACCCACCAGCAGTGTGAGGAGACCTGAATGTGGCACATGGCAGAGTGTGGCGATGGAGACAGCAGCAATGGGAGGCCGTACAGGGACCCATGACAGATTACGGGCCTGGCAGCAGCATGAGGAGGCGGTACAGGGGCCCATGGCAGATTACGGGCCTGGCAGCAGCAATGGGAGGCCCGTAATCTGCCAGCACCCTATGACAAAATGGAACCCACCAGCAGTGTGAGGAGACCTGAAAGTGGCACATGGCAGAGTGTGGCGATGGAGACAGCAGCAATGGGAGGCCGTACAGGGACCCATGACAGATTACGGGCCTGGCAGCAGCATGAGGAGGCGGTACAGGGGCCCATGGCAGATTACGGGCCTGGCAGCAGCAATGGGAGGCCCGTAATCTGCCAGCACCCTATGACAAAATGGAACCCACCAGCAGTGTGAGGAGACCTGAAAGTGGCACATGGCAGAGTGTGGCGATGGAGACAGCAGCATTGGGAGGCCGTACAGGGACCCATGACACACTCTGGACCTGGCAGCAGCATGAGGAGGCGGTACGGGGGCCCATGGCAGATTACGGGCCTGGCAGCAGCAATGGGAGGCCCGTAATCTGCCAGCACCCTATGACAAAATGGAACCCACCAGCAGTGTGAGGAGACCTGAAAGTGGCACATGCCAGAGTGTGGCGATGGAGACAGCAGCAATGGGAGGCCGTACAGGGACCCATGACAGATTACGGGCCTGGCAGCAGCATGAGGAGTCGGTACGGGGGCCCATGGCAGATTACGGGCCTGGCAGCAGCAATGGGAGGCCCGTAATCTGCCAGCACCCTATGACAAAATGGAACCCACCAGCAGTGTGAGGAGACCTGAAAGTGGCACATGGCAGAGTGTGGCGATGGAGACAGCAGCAATGGGAGGCCGTACAGGGACCCATGAGACACTCTGGACCTGGCAGCAGCATGAGGAGGCGGTACGGGGGCCCATGGCAGATTACGGGCCTGGCAGCAGCAATGGGAGGCCCGTAATCTGCCAGCACCCTATGACAAAATGGAACCCACCAGCAGTGTGAGGAGACCTGAAAGTGGCACATGCCAGAGTGTGGCGATGGAGACAGCAGCAATGGGAGGCCGTACAGGGACCCATGACAGATTACGGGCCTGGCAGCAGCATGAGGAGGCGGTACGGGGGCCCATGGCAGATTACGGGCCTGGCAGCAGCAATGGGAGGCCCGTAATCTGCCAACACCCTATGACAAAATGGAACCCACCAGCAGTGTGAGGAGACCTGAAAGTGGCACATGGCAGAGTGTGGCGATGGAGACAGCAGCAATGGGAGGCCGTACAGGGACGCATGACAGATTACGGGCCTGGCAGCAGCATGAGGAGGCGGTACGGGGGCCCATGACAGATTACGGGCCTGGCAGCAGCAATGGGAGGCCCGTAATCTGCCAGCACCCTATGACAAAATGGAACCCACCAGCAGTGTGAGGAGACCTGAAAGTGGCACATGGCAGAGTGTGGCGATAGAGACAGCAGCAATGGGAGGCCGTACAGGGACCCATGAGAGACTCTGGACCTGGCAGCAGCATGAGGAGGCGGTACGGGGCCCATGGCAGATTACGGGCCTGGCAGCAGCAATGGGAGGCCCGTAATCTGCCAGCACCCTATGACAAAATGGAACCCACCAGCAGTGTGAGGAGACCTGAAAGTGGCACATGGCAGAGTGTGGCGATGGAGACAGCAGCAATGGGAGGCCGTACAGGGACCCATGACAGATTACGGGCCTGGCAGCAGCATGAGGAGGCGGTACGGGGGCCCATGGCAGATTACGGGCCTGGCAGCAGCAATGGGAGGCCCGTAATCTGCCAGTATGACAAAATGGAACCCACCAGCAGTGTGAGGAGAACTGAAAGTGGCACATGGCAGAGTGTGGCGATGGAGACAGCAGCAATGGGAGGCCGTACAGGGACCCATGACAGATTATGGGCCTGGCAGCAGCATGAGGAGGCGGTACGGGGGCCCATGACAGATTACGGGCCTGGCAGCAGCAATGGGAGGCCCGTAATCTGCCAGCACCCTATGACAAAATGGAACCCACCAGCAGTGTGAGGAGACCTGAAAGTGGCACATGGCAGAGTGTGGCGATAGAGACAGCAGCAATGGGAGGCCGTACAGGGACCCATGAGAGACTCTGGACCTGGCAGCAGCATGAGGAGGCGGTACGGGGCCCATGGCAGATTACGGGCCTGGCAGCAGCAATGGGAGGCCCGTAATCTGCCAGCACCCTATGACAAAATGGAACCCACCAGCAGTGTGAGGAGACCTGAAAGTGGCACATGGCAGAGTGTGGCGATGGAGACAGCAGCAATGGGAGGCCGTACAGAGACCCATGACAGATTACAGGCCTGGCAGCAGCATGAGGAGGCGGTACAGGGGCCCATGGCAGATTACGGGCCTGGCAGCAGCAATGGGAGGCCCGTAATCTGCCAGCACCCTATGACAAAATGGAACCCACCAGCATTGTGAGGAGACCTGAAAGTGGCACATGGCAGAGTGTGGCGATGGAGACAGCAGCAATGGGAGGCCGTACAGGGACCCATGACAGATTACGGGCCTGGCAGCAGCATGAGGAGGCGGTACGGGGGCCCATGGCAGATTACGGGCCTGGCAGCAGCAATGGGAGGCCCGTAATCTGCCAGCACCCTATGACAAAATGGAACCCACCAGCAGTGTGAGGAGACCTGAAAGTGGCACATGGCAGAGTGTGGCGATGGAGACAGCAGCAATGGGAGGCCGTACAGGGACCCATGACAGATTACGGGCCTGGCAGCAGCATGAGGAGGCGGTACGGGGGCCCATGGCAGATTACGGGCCTGGCAGCAGCAATGGGAGGCCCGTAATCTGCCAGCACCCTATGACAAAATGGAACCCACCAGCAGTGTGAGGAGACCTGAAAGTGGCACATGGCAGAGTGTGGCGATGGAGACAGCAGCAATGGAAGGTCGTACAGGGACCCATGAGAGACTCTGGATCTGGCAGCAGCATGAGGAGGCGGTACAGGGGCCCATGGCAGATTACGGGCCTGGCAGCAGCAATGGGAGGCCCGTAATCTGCCAGCGCCCTATGACAAAATGGAACCCACCAGCAGTGTGAGGAGACCTGAAAGTGGCACATGTCAGAGTGTGGCGATGGAGACAGCAGCAATGGGAGGCCGTACAGGGACCCATGAGAGACTCTGGACCTGGCAGCAGCATGAGGAGGCGGTACGGGGGCCCATGGCAGATTACGGGCCTGGCAGCAGCAATGGGAGGCCAGTAATCTGCCAGCACCCTATGACAAAATGGAACCCACCAGCAGTGTGAGGAGACCTGAAAGTGGCACATGGCAGAGTGTGGCGATGGAGACAGCAGCAATGGGAGGCCGTACAGGGACCCATGACAGATTACGGGCCTGGCAGCAGCATGAGGAGGCGGTACAGGGGACCATGGCAGATTACAGGCCTGGCAGCAGCAATGGGAGGCCCGTAATCTGCCAGCACCCTATGACAAAATGGAACCCACCAGCAGTGTGAGGAGACCTGAAAGTGGCACATGGCAGAGTGTGGCGATGGAGACAGCAGCAATGGGAGGCCGTACAGGGACCCAGGAGAGACTCTGGACCTGGCAGCAGCATGAGGAGGCGGTACGGGGGCCCATGGCAGATTACGGGCCTGGCAGCAGCAATGGGAGGCCCGTAATCTGCCAGCACCCTATGACAAAATGGAACCCACCAGCAGTGTGAGGAGACCTGAAAGTGGCACATGGCAGAGTGTGGCGATGGAGACAGCAGCAATGGGAGGCCGTACAGGGACCCATGACAGATTACGGGCCTGGCAGCAGCATGAGGAGGCAGTACGGGGGCCCATGGCAGATTACGGGCCTGGCAGCAGCAATGGGAGGCCCGTAATCTGCCAGCACCCTATGACAAAATGGAACCCACCAGCAGTGTGAGGAGACCTGAAAGTGGCACATGGCAGAGTGTGGCGATGGAGACAGCAGCAATGGGAGGCCGTACAGGGACACATGACAGATTACGGGCCTGGCAGCAGCATGAGGAGGCGGTACAGGGGACCATGGCAGATTACGGGCCTGGCAGCAGCAATGGGAGGCCCGTAATCTGCCAGCACCCTATGACAAAATGGAACCCACCAGCAGTGTGAGGAGACCTGAAAGTGGCACATGGCAGAGTGTGGCGATGGAGACAGCAGCAATGGGAGGCCGTACAGGGACCCATGACAGATTACGGGCCTGGCAGCAGCATGAGGAGGCGGTACGGGGGCCCATGGCAGATTACGGGCCTGGCAGCAGCAATGGGAGGCCCGTAATCTGCCAGCACCCTATGACAAAATGGAACCCACCAGCAGTGTGAGGAGACCTGAAAGTGGCACATGGCAGAGTGTGGCGATGGAGACAGCAGCAATGGGAGGCCGTACAGGGACCCATGACAGATTACGGGCCTGGCAGCAGCATGAGGAGGCGGTACAGGGGCCCATGGCAGATTACGGGCCTGACAGCAGCAATGGGAGGCCCGTAATCTGCCAGCACCCTATGACAAAATGGAACCCACCAGCAGTGTGAGGAGACCTGAAAGTGGCACATGGCAGAGTGTGGCGATGGAGACAGCAGCAATGGGAGGCCGTACAGGGACCCATGAGAGACTCTGGACCTGGCAGCAGCATGAGGAGGCGGTACAGGGGCCCATGGCAGATTACGGGCCTGGCAGCAGCAATGGGAGGCCCGTAATCTGCCAGCACCCTATGACAAAATGGAAACCACCAGCAGTGTGAGGAGACCTGAAAGTGGCACATGGCAGAGTGTGGCGATGGAGACAGCAGCAATGGGAGGCCGTACAGGGACCCATGACAGATTACGGGCCTGGCAGCAGCATGAGGAGGCGGTACGGGGGCCCATGGCAGATTACGGGCCTGGCAGCAGCAATGGGAGGCCCGTAATCTGCCAGCACCCTATGACAAAATGGAACCCACCAGCAGTGTGAGGAGACCTGAAAGTGGCACATGGCAGACTGTGGCGATGGAGACAGCAGCAATGGGAGGCCGTACAGGGACCCATGACAGATTACGGGCCTGGAAGCAGCATGAAGAGGCGGTACAGGGGCCCATGGCAGATTACGGGCCTGGCAGCAGCAATGGGAGGCCCGTAATCTACCATCACCCTATGACAAAATGGAACCCACCAGCAGTGTGAGGAGACCTGAAAGTGGCACATGGCAGAGTGTGGCGATGGAGACAGCAGCAATGGGAGGCCGTACAGGGACCCATGAGAGACTCTGGACCTGGCAGCAGCATGAGGAGGCGGTACGGGGGCCCATGGCAGATTACGGGCCTGGCAGCAGCAATGGGAGGCCCGTAATCTGCCAGCACCCTATGACAAAATGGAACCCACCAGCAGTGTGAGGAGACCTGAAAGTGGCACATGGCAGAGTGTGGCGATGGAGACAGCAGCAATGGGAGGCCGTACAGGGACCCATGACAGATTACGGGCCTGGCAGCAACATGAGGAGGCGGTACAGGGGCCCATGGCAGATTACGGGCCTGGCAGCAGCAATGGGAGGCCCGTAATCTGCCAGCACCCTATGACATAATGGAACCCACCAGCAGTGTGAGGAGACCTGAAAGTGGCACATGGCAGAGTGTGGCGATGGAGACAGCAGCAATGGGAGGCCGTACAGGGACCCATGACAGATTACGGGCCTGGCAGCAGCATGAGGAGGCGGTACGGGGGCCCATGGCAGATTACGGGCCTGGCAGCAGCAATGGGAGGCCCGTAATCTGCCAGCACCCTATGACAAAATGTAACCCACCAGCAGTGTGAGGAGACCTGAATGTGGCACATGGCAGAGTGTGGCGATGGAGACAGCAGCAATGGGAGGCCGTACAGGGACCCATGACAGATTACGGGCCTGGCAGCAGCATGAGGAGGCGGTACAGGGGCCCATGGCAGATTACGGGCCTGGCAGCAGCAATGGGAGGCCCGTAATCTGCCAGCACCCTATGACAAAATGGAACCCACCAGCAGTGTGAGGAGACCTGAAAGTGGCACATGGCAGAGTGTGGCGATGGAGACAGCAGCAATGGGAGGCCGTACAGGGACCCATGACAGATTACGGGCCTGGCAGCAGCATGAGGAGTCGGTACGGGGGCCCATGGCAGATTACGTGCCTGGCAGCAGCAATGGGAGGCCCGTAATCTGCCAGCAACCTATGACAAAATGGAACCCACCAGCAGTGTGAGGAGACCTGAAAGTGGCACATGGCAGAGTGTGGCGATGGAGACAGCAGCAATGGGAGGCCGTACAGGGACCCATGACAGATTACGGGCCTGGCAGCAGCATGAGGAGGCGGTACAGGGGCCCATGGCAGATTACGGGCCTGGCAGCAGCAATGGGAGGCCCGTAATCTGCCAGCACCCTATGACAAAATGGAACCCACCAGCAGTGTGAGGAGACCTGAAAGTGGCACATGGCAGAGTGTGGCGATGGAGACAGCAGCAATGGGAGGCCGTACAGGGACCCATGACACACTCTGGACCTGGCAGCAGCATGAGGAGGCGGTACGGGGGCCCATGGCAGATTACGGGCCTGGCAGCAGCAATGGGAGGCCCGTAATCTGCCAGCACCCTATGACAAAATGGAACCCACCAGCAGTGTGAGGAGACCTGAAAGTGGCACATGCCAGAGTGTGGCGATGGAGACAGCAGCAATGGGAGGCCGTACAGGGACCCATGACAGATTACGGGCCTGGCAGCAGCATGAGGAGTCGGTACGGGGGCCCATGGCAGATTACGGGCCTGGCAGCAGCAATGGGAGGCCCGTAATCTGCCAGCACCCTATGACAAAATGGAACCCACCAGCAGTGTGAGGAGACCTGAAAGTGGCACATGGCAGAGTGTGGCGATGGAGACAGCAGCAATGGGAGGCCGTACAGGGACCCATGAGACACTCTGGACCTGGCAGCAGCATGAGGAGGCGGTACGGGGGCCCATGGCAGATTACGGGCCTGGCAGCAGCAATGGGAGGCCCGTAATCTGCCAGCACCCTATGACAAAATGGAACCCACCAGCAGTGTGAGGAGACCTGAAAGTGGCACATGCCAGAGTGTGGCGATGGAGACAGCAGCAATGGGAGGCCGTACAGGGACCCATGACAGATTACGGGCCTGGCAGCAGCATGAGGAGGCGGTACGGGGGCCCATGGCAGATTACGGGCCTGGCAGCAGCAATGGGAGGCCCGTAATCTGCCAGCACCCTATGACAAAATGGAACCCACCAGCAGTGTGAGGAGACCTGAAAGTGGCACATGGCAGAGTGTGGCGATGGAGACAGCAGCAATGGGAGGCCGTACAGGGACCCATGACAGATTACGGGCCTGGCAGCAGCATGAGGAGGCGGTACAGGGGCCCATGGCAGATTACGGGCCTGGCAGCAGCAATGGGAGGCCCGTAATCTGCCAGCACCCTATGACAAAATGGAACCCACCAGCAGTGTGAGGAGACCTGAAAGTGGCACATGGCAGAGTGTGGCGATGGAGACAGCAGCAATGGGAGGCCGTACAGGGACCCATGACAGATTACGGGCCTGGCAGCAGCATGAGGAGGCGGTACGGGGGCCCATGGCAGATTACGGGCCTGGCAGCAGCAATGGGAGGCCCGTAATCTGCCAGCACCCTATGACAAAATGAAACCCACCAGCAGTGTGAGGAGACCTGAAAGTGGCACATGGCAGAGTGTGGCGATGGAGACAGCAGCAATGGGAGGCCGTACAGGGACCCATGACAGATTACGGGCCTGGCAGCAGCATGAGGAGGCGGTACTGGGGCCCATGGCAGATTACGGGCCTGGCAGCAGCAATGGGAGGCCCGTAATCTGCCAGTATGACAAAATGGAACCCACAAGCAGTGTGAGGAGACCTGAAAGTGGCACATGGCAGAGTGTGGCGATGGAGACAGCAGCAATGGGAGGCCGTACAGGGACCCATGACAGATTATGGGCCTGGCTGCAGCATGAGGAGGCGGTACGGGGGCCCATGACAGATTACGGGCCTGGCAGCAGCAATGGGAGGCCCGTAATCTGCCAGCACCCTATGACAAAATGGAACCCACCAGCAGTGTGAGGAGACCTGAAAGTGGCACATGGCAGAGTGTGGCGATAGAGACAGCAGCAATGGGAGGCCGTACAGGGACCCATGAGAGACTCTGGACCTGGCAGCAGCATGAGGAGGCGGTACGGGGCCCATGGCAGATTACGGGCCTGGCAGCAGCAATGGGAGGCCTGTAATCTGCCAGCACCCTATGACAAAATGGAACCCACCAGCAGTGTGAGGAGACCTGAAAGTGGCACATGGCAGACTGTGGCGATGGAGACAGCAGCAATGGGAGGCCGTACAGAGACCCATGACAGATTACGGGCCTGGCAGCAGCATGAGGAGGCGGTACAGGGGCCCATGGCAGATTACGGGCCTGGCAGCAGCAATGGGAGGCCCGTAATCTGCCAGCACCCTATGACAAAATGGAACCCACCAGCAGTGTGAGGAGACCTGAAAGTGGCACATGGCAGAGTGTGGCGATGGAGACAGCAGCAATGGGAGGCCGTACAGGGACCCATGACAGATTACGGGCCTGGCAGCAGCATGAGGAGGCGGTACGGGGGCCCATGGCAGATTACGGGCCTGGCAGCAGCAATGGGAGGCCCGTAATCTGCCAGCACCCTATGACAAAATGGAACCCACCAGCAGTGTGAGGAGACCTGAAAGTGGCACATGTCAGAGTGTGGCGATGGAGACAGCAGCAATGGGAGGCCGTACAGGGACCCATGAGAGACTCTGGACCTGGCAGCAGCATGAGGAGGCGGTACAGGGGCCCATGGCAGATTACAGGCCTGGCAGCAGCAATGGGAGGCCCGTAATCTGCCAGCACCCTATGACAAAATGGAACCCACCAGCAGTGTGAGGAGACCTGAAAGTGGCACATGGCAGAGTGTGGCGATGGAGACAGCAGCAATGGGAGGCCGTACAGGGACCCAGGAGAGACTCTGGACCTGGCAGCAGCATGAGGAGGCGGTACGGGGGCCCATGGCAGATTACGGGCCTGGCAGCAGCAATGGGAGGCCCGTAATCTGCCAGCACCCTATGACAAAATGGAACCCACCAGCAGTGTGAGGAGACCTGAAAGTGGCACATGGCAGAGTGTGGCGATGGAGACAGCAGCAATGGGAGGCCGTACAGGGACCCATGACAGATTACGGGCCTGGCAGCAGCATGAGGAGGCAGTACGGGGGCCCATGGCAGATTACGGGCCTGGCAGCAGCAATGGGAGGCCCGTAATCTGCCAGCACCCTATGACAAAATGGAACCCACCAGCAGTGTGAGGAGACCTGAAAGTGGCACATGGCAGAGTGTGGCGATGGAGACAGCAGCAATGGGAGGCCGTACAGGGACCCATGACAGATTACGGGCCTGGCAGCAGCATGAGGAGGCGGTACAGGGGACCATGGCAGATTACGGGCCTGGCAGCAGCAATGGGAGGCCCGTAATCTGCCAGCACCCTATGACAAAATGGAACCCACCAGCAGTGTGAGGAGACCTGAAAGTGGCACATGGCAGAGTGTGGCGATGGAGACAGCAGCAATGGGAGGCCGTACAGGGACCCATGACAGATTACGGGCCTGGCAGCAGCATGAGGAGGCGGTACGGGGGCCCATGGCAGATTACGGGCCTGGCAGCAGCAATGGGAGGCCCGTAATCTGCCAGCACCCTATGACAAAATGGAACCCACCAGCAGTGTGAGGAGACCTGAAAGTGGCACATGGCAGAGTGTGGCGATGGAGACAGCAGCAATGGGAGGCCGTACAGGGACCCATGACAGATTACGGGCCTGGCAGCAGCATGAGGAGGCGGTACAGGGGCCCATGGCAGATTACGGGCCTGACAGCAGCAATGGGAGGCCCGTAATCTGCCAGCACCCTATGACAAAATGGAACCCACCAGCAGTGTGAGGAGACCTGAAAGTGGCACATGGCAGAGTGTGGCGATGGAGACAGCAGCAATGGGAGGCCGTACAGGGACCCATGAGAGACTCTGGACCTGGCAGCAGCATGAGGAGGCGGTACAGGGGCCCATGGCAGATTACGGGCCTGGCAGCAGCAATGGGAGGCCCGTAATCTGCCAGCACCCTATGACAAAATGGAACCCACCAGCAGTGTGAGGAGACCTGAAAGTGGCACATGGCAGAGTGTGGCGATGGAGACAGCAGCAATGGGAGGCCGTACAGGGACCCATGACAGATTACGGGCCTGGCAGCAGCATGAGGAGGCGGTACGGGGGCCCATGGCAGATTACGGGCCTGGCAGCAGCAATGGGAGGCCCGTAATCTGCCAGCACCCTATGACAAAATGGAACCCACCAGCAGTGTGAGGAGACCTGA
This sequence comes from Staurois parvus, assembly GCF_062004578.1. NCBI lineage: Eukaryota > Metazoa > Chordata > Amphibia > Anura > Ranidae > Staurois > Staurois parvus. The sequence goes on from NW_028318226.1 coordinate 2,363,124, forward strand.
AAGTGGCACATGGCAGACTGTGGCGATGGAGACAGCAGCAATGGGAGGCCGTACAGGGACCCATGACAGATTACGGGCCTGGAAGCAGCATGAAGAGGCGGTACAGGGGCCCATGGCAGATTACGGGCCTGGCAGCAGCAATGGGAGGCCCGTAATCTACCATCACCCTATGACAAAATGGAACCCACCAGCAGTGTGAGGAGACCTGAAAGTGGCACATGGCAGAGTGTGGCGATGGAGACAGCAGCAATGGGAGGCCGTACAGGGACCCATGAGAGACTCTGGACCTGGCAGCAGCATGAGGAGGCGGTACGGGGGCCCATGGCAGATTACGGGCCTGGCAGCAGCAATGGGAGGCCCGTAATCTGCCAGCACCCTATGACAAAATGGAACCCACCAGCAGTGTGAGGAGACCTGAAAGTGGCACATGGCAGAGTGTGGCGATGGAGACAGCAGCAATGGGAGGCCGTACAGGGACCCATGACAGATTACGGGCCTGGCAGCAGCATGAGGAGGCGGTACAGGGGCCCATGGCAGATTACGGGCCTGGCAGCAGCAATGGGAGGCCCGTAATCTGCCAGCACCCTATGACATAATGGAACCCACCAGCAGTGTGAGGAGACCTGAAAGTGGCACATGGCAGAGTGTGGAGATGGAGACAGCAGCAATGGGAGGCCGTACAGGGACCCATGACAGATTACGGGCCTGGCAGCAGCATGAGGAGGCGGTACGGGGGCCCATGGCAGATTACGGGCCTGGCAGCAGCAATGGGAGGCCCGTAATCTGCCAGCACCCTATGACAAAATGGAACCCACCAGCAGTGTGAGGAGACCTAAAAGTGGCACATGGCAGAGTGTGGCGATGGAGACAGCAGCAATGGGAGGCCGTACAGGGACCCATGACAGATTACGGGCCTGGCAGCAGCATGAGGAGGCGGTACAGGGGCCCATGGCAGATTACGGGCCTGGCAGCAGCAATGGGAGGCCCATAATCTGCCAGCACCCTATGACAAAATGGAACCCACCAGCAGTGTGAGGAGACCTGAAAGTGGCACATGGCAGAGTGTGGCAATGGAGACAGCAGCAATGTGAGGCCGTACAGGGACCCATGACACACTCTGGACCTGGCCCAACATGGGCCCCCTGGCCACGCTTGACTTTCTGGCCACATAGTCGACATACGGCTACGTTTACTTCCTCGGGCGGCTTGACGAAAAATTGCCACACCGCCGCGTAGGAAACTTTGCCCCCGCTACTCCTCACTGGCTGACTGCTACTTCCTCCGTGCACACCGGCACCACTACTGGCCGTGGTGGTAGGCTGCAGTGGAGCTGGTGCTCTACTCCGTGGCCGTTTGCCTCCACTGACACTGCTGCGACCCTGCTGCCTCCTGGGCAACCCGCCGACTGTTTTCCTCGCTGCCAAGCTGGCACCCTCTTCTCCTGATGATGCGGAAGCAATAGCCTGATGACGACGAGGCTGCCAAGTGCGATCAGCCTCATCATCATCAATTAGGGTCTCCGCCTCACTACTAGCCCCCCTCGGCTGCGTGTGGGTCAGGAGACAGACCTGTCTCTAGACCGGCTACCGAGCCACTCTCCTCGCCAGTACTTCTTCGCCTGGCTGCTGAAGAGGCGGATGTCTCCCCCCGTTCCTGACCGCCCTCTGTTAGCTCTTCCTCACTGTACAGTGGGGCTGAGCCCACAGCATGCGATACTTAGCTTGGTGAGGGAACACCAAAGGACAGGGGCAGGTAGAGGACACGTGATTTCAGTGGGCTTGCTCCCGGGCCATGCCAACTAACGGTTATGTCTGACGTACCCACCGACCGTTGGATGTAGGTGTCAGAGGTGACCTGGGAAGAGGAAGACGACCGAGCCAACCAATCGATGATGGCAGGGTTGTCGGTGGAGACACGACCGCTCGATGACACCGGGAGCACTGGCCTCTGGCTGTGACTAGTGCTGCCTCGACCCCTTCCTCTGCTGCCACGTCTGCTCGCTCCTGAAACATTGCCTCCTCTGCCACTCCTCTGCGTGTTGTCTGACATACTCTTTAATTCAACGATTCTGTGTCCCTGAGTAACGATTCTGTGTCCCTGAGTAACAATTCTGTGTCTGTCCCTGAGTAACAATTCTGTGTCCCTCAGTAACAATTCTGTGTCCCTCAGTAACAATTCTGTGTCTGTCCCTGAGTAACAATTCTGTGTCCCTCAGTAACAATTCTGTGTCCCTCAGTAACAATTCTGTGTCTGTCCCTGAGTAACAATTCTGTGTCCCTGAGTAACAGTTATGTGTTCCTGAGTAACAATTCTGTGTCCCTGAGTAACGATTCTGTGTCCCTGAGTAACGATTCTGTGTCCCTGAGTAACAATTCTGTGTCCCTCAGTAACAATTCTGTGTCTGTCCCTGAGTAACAATTCTGTGTCTGTCCCTGAGTAACAATTCTGTGTCCCTGAGTAACAATTCTGTGTCCCTCAGTAACAATTCTGTGTCTGTCCCTGAGTAACAATTCTGTGTCCCTGAGTAACAGTTCTGTGTCCCTGAGTAACAGTTCTGTGTCCCTGAGTAACAATTCTGTGTCCCTGAGTAACAATTCTGTGTCCCTGAGTAACAATTCTGTGTCCCTCAGTAACAATTCTGTGTCCCTCAGTAACAATTCTGTGTCTGTCCCTGAGTAACAATTCTGTGTCCTTGAGTAACAGTTCTGTGTCCCTGAGTAACAGTTCTGTGTCCCTGAGTAACAATTCTGTGTCTCTGAGTAACAATTCTGTGTCCCTCAGTAACAATTCTGTGTCTGTCCCTGAGTAACAATTCTGTGTCTCTGAGTAACAGTTCTGTGTCCCTGAGTAACAATTATGTGTCCCTGAGTAACAGTTCTGTGTCCCTGAGTAACAATTATGTGTCCCTGAGTAACAATTCTGTGTCCCTCAGTAACAATTCTGTGTCCCTCAGTAACAATTCTGTGTCCCTGAGTAACAATTCTGTGTCTGTCCGTGAGTAACAATTCTGTGTCCCTCAGTAACAATTCTGTGTCCCTCAGTAACAATTCTGTGTCTGTCCCTCAGTAACAATTCTGTGTCCCTGAGTAAAAGTTCTGTGTCCCTGAGTAACAATTCTGTGTCCCTGAGTAACAGTTCTGTGTCCCTGAGTAACAATTCTGTGTCCCTGAGTAACAATTCTGTGTCCCTCAGTAACAATTCTGTGTCCCTCAGTAACAATTCTGTGTCTGTCCCTGAGTAACAATTCTGTGTCCCTGAGTAACAATTCTGTGTCCCTCAGTAACAATTCTGTGTCTGTCCCTGAGTAACAATTCTGTGTCTCTGAGTAACAGTTCTGTGTCCCTGAGTAACAATTATGTGTCCCTGAGTAACAGTTCTGTGTCCCTGAGTAACAATTATGTGTCCCTGAGTAACAATTCTGTGTCCCTCAGTAACAATTCTGTGTCCCTCAGTAACAATTCTGTGTCCCTGAGTAACAATTCTGTGTCTGTCCGTGAGTAACAATTCTGTGTCCCTCAGTAACAATTCTGTGTCCCTCAGTAACAATTCTGTGTCTGTCCCTCAGTAACAATTCTGTGTCCCTGAGTAAAAGTTCTGTGTCCCTGAGTAACAATTCTGTGTCCCTGAGTAACAGTTCTGTGTCCCTGAGTAACAATTCTGTATCCCTGAGTAACAATTCTGTGTCCCTCAGTAACAATTCTGTGTCCCTCAGTAACAATTCTGTGTCCCACAGTAACAATTCTGTGTCCCTCAGTAACAATTCTGTGTCTGTCCCTGAGTAACAATTCTGTGTCCCTGAGTAACAATTCTGTGTCCCTCAGTAACAATTCTGTGTCCCTCAGTAACAATTCTGTGTCCCTGAGTAACAATTCTGTGTCTGTCCGTGAGTAACAATTCTGTGTCCCTCAGTAACAATTCTGTGTCCCTCAGTAACAATTCTGTGTCTGTCCCTGAGTAACAATTATGTGTCCCTCAACAACAATTCTGTGTCCCTCAGTAACAATTCTGTGTCTGTCCCTCAGTAACAATTCTGTGTCCCTGAGTAAAAGTTCTGTGTCCCTGAGTAACAATTCTGTGTCCCTGAGTAACAGTTCTGTGTCCCTGAGTAACAATTCTGTGTCCCTGAGTAACAATTCTGTGTCACTCAGTAACAATTCTGTGTCCCTCAGTAACAATTCTGTGTCCCTCAGTAACAATTCTGTGTCCCTCAGTAACAATTCTGTGTCTGTCCATGAGTAACAGTTCTGTGTCCCTCAGTAACAATTCTGTGTCCCTCAGTAACAATTCTGTGTCCCTCAGTAACAATTCTGTGTCTGTCCCTGAGTAACAATTCTGTGTCCCTGAGTAACAGTTCTGTGTCCCTGAGTAACAATTCTGTGTCCCTGAGTAACAGTTCTGTGTCCCTGAGTAACAATTCTGTGTCCCTGAGTAACAATTCTGTGTCACTCAGTAACAATTCTGTGTCCCTCAGTAACAATTCTGTGTCCCTCAGTAACAATTCTGTGTCTGTCCCTGAGTAACAATTCTGTGTCCCTGAGTAACAATTCTGTGTCTGTCCCTGAGTAACAATTCTGTGTCCCTGAGTAACAGTTCTGTGTCCCTGAGTAACAATTCTGTGTCCCTGAGTAACAGTTCTGTGTCCCTGAGTAACAATTCTGTGTCCCTGAGTAACAATTCTGTGTCCCTCAGTAACAATTCTGTGTCCCTCAGTAACAATTCTGTGTCCCTCAATAACAATTCTGTGTCTGTCCCTGAGTAACAATTCTGTGTCCCTCAGTAACAATTCTATTTCCCTCAGTAACAATTCTGTGTCCCTCAGTAACAATTCTGTGTCTGTCCCTCAGTAACAATTCTGTGTCCCTCAGTAACAATTCTGTGTCCCTCAGTAACAATTCTGTGTCTGTCCCTCAGTAACAATTCTGTGTCCCTGAGTAACAGTTCTGTGTCCCTGAGTAACAATTCTGTGTCCCTGAGTAACAATTCTGTGTCCCTGAGTAACAATTCTGTGTCCCTCAGTAACAATTCTGTGTCCCTCAGTAACAATTCTGTGTCCCACAGTAACAATTCTGTGTCCCTCAGTAACAATTCTGTGTCTGTCCCTGAGTAACAATTCTGTGTCCCTCAGTAACAATTCTGTGTCCCTCAGTAACAATTCTGTGTCTGTCCCTGAGTAACAATTCTGTGTCCCTGAGTAACAGTTCTGTGTCCCTGAGTAACAATTCTGTGTCCCTGAGTAACAGTTCTGTGTCCCTGAGTAACAATTCTGTGTAAAAACAAACGAGAATTCTCCTGCGCTCCGGGACCCAGACAGGTGGCACAAGATGGAACCAGGCCTGGGGAGAACGACCACCAATGCATAAAGGGCTGTGCAGCTCCAAATCAAGGCTGGGGAAGCCCAATCAGCACTGCAAAATGAAAAAAACAAGAAGCGCACCAGCCTTGCGCATTACCTCAGTAACCAAAATTTATTGCTTGTAAAAAACATACTCACAAACAGCGAATAAAATCAGGCATGTAAGTCCTCTCAGGGACTTGAAGATAACATGAGTCCCATCAGGGGAATGGGTGTTCGGTACAGCTGACGCGTTTCGAAGGGCTCTGAGGAAGAAGGGACTCCCTTCGAAACGCGTCAGCTGTACTGAACACCCATTCCCCTGATGGGACTCATGTTATCTTCAAGTCCCTGAGAGGACTTACATGCCTGATTTTATTCGCTGTTTGTGAGTATGTTTTTTACAAGCAATAAATTTTGGTTACTGAGGTAATGCGCAAGGCTGGTGCGCTTCTTGTTTTTTTCATTTTGCAGTAACAATTCTGTGTCCCTCAGTAACAATTCTGCGCCCTCAGTAACAATTCTGTGTCCCTCAGTAACAATTCTGTGTCTGTCCCTGAGTAACAATTCTGTGTCCCTGAGTAACAGTTCTGTGTCCCTCAGTAACAATTCTGTGTCCCTCAGTAACAATTCTGTGTCTGTCCATGAGTAACAGTTCTGTGTCCCTCAGTAACAATTCTGTGTCCCTGAGTAACAATTCTGTGTCTGTCCCTGAGTAACAATTCTGTGTCTGTCCCTGAGTAACAATTCTGTGTCCCTGAGTAACAATTCTGTGTCCCTCAGTAACAATTCTGTGTCCCTCAGTAACAATTCTGTGTCCCTCAGTAACAATTCTGTGTCTGTCCCTGAGTAACAGTTCTGTGTCCCTGAGTAACAATTCTGTGTCCCTGAGTAACAGTTCTGTGTCCCTGAGTAACAATTCTGTGTCCCTGAGTAACAATTCTGTGTCCCTCAGTAACAATTCTGTGACCCTCAGTAACAATTCTGTGTCCCTCAGTAACAATTCTGTGTCTGTCCCTGAGTAACATTTCTGTGTCCCTGAGTAACAGTTCTGTGTCCCTCAGTAACAATTCTGTGTCCCTCAGTAACAATTCTGTGTCCCTCAGTAACAATTCTGTGTCTGTCCCTGAGTAACAATTCTGTGTCCCTGAGTAACAGTTCTGTGTCCCTGAGTAACAATTCTGTGTCCCTGAGTAACAGTTCTGTGTCCCTGAGTAACAATTCTGTGTCCCTCAGTAACAATTCTGTGTCCCTCAGTAACAATTCTGTGTCCCTCAGTAACAATTCTGTGTCTGTCCCTGAGTAACAATTCTGTGTCCCTCAGTAACAATTCTGTGTCTGTCCCTGAGTAACAATTCTGTGTCCCTCAGTAACAATTCTATTTCCCTCAGTAACAGTTCTGTGTCCCTGAGTAACAGTTCTGTGTCCCTGAGTAACAATTCTGTGTCCCTGAGTAACAGTTCTGTGTCCCTGAGTAACAATTCTGTGTCCCTCAGTAACAATTCTGTGTCCCTCAGTAACAATTCTGTGTCCCTCAGTAACAATTCTGTGTCCCTCAATAACAATTCTGTGTCTGTCCCTGAGTAACAATTCTGTGTCCCTCAGTAACAATTCTATTTCCCTCAGTAACAATTCTGTGTCCCTCAGTAACAATTCTGTGTCTGTCCCTCAGTAACAATTCTGTGTCCCTGAGTAAAAGTTCTGTGTCCCTGAGTAACAATTCTGTGTCCCTGAGTAACAATTCTGTGTCCCTGAGTAACAATTCTGTGTCCCTCAGTAACAATTCTGTGTCCCTCAGTAACAATTCTGTGTCCCACAGTAACAATTCTGTGTCCCTCAGTAACAATTCTGTGTCTGTACCTGAGTAACAATTCTGTGTCCCTCAGTAACAATTCTGTGTCCCTCAGTAACAATTCTGTGTCTGTCCCTGAGTAACAGTTCTGTGTCCCTGAGTAACAATTCTGTGTCCCTGAGTAACAGTTCTGTGTCCCTGAGTAACAATTCTGTGTCCCTCAGTAACAATTCTGTGCCCCTCAGTAACAATTCTGTGTCCCTCAGTAACAATTCTGTGTCTGTCCCTGAGTAACAATTCTGTGTCCCTGAGTAACAGTTCTGTGTCCCTCAGTAACAATTCTGTGTCCCTCAGTAACAATTCTGTGTCTGTCCATGAGTAACAGTTCTGTGTCCCTCAGTAACAATTCTGTGTCCCTCAGTAACAATTCTGTGTCTGTCCCTGAGTAACAATTCTGTGTCCCTAAGTAACAGTTCTGTGTCCCTGAGTAACAATTCTGTGTCCCTGAGTAACAGTTCTGTGTCCCTGAGTAACAATTCTGTGTCCCTGAGTAACAATTCTGTGTCCCTCAGTAACAATTCTGTGTCTGTCCCTGAGTAACAATTCTGTGTCCCTGAGTAACAGTTCTGTGTCCCTCAGTAACAATTCTGTGTCCCTCAGTAACAATTCTGTGTCCCTCAGTAACAATTCTGTGTCTGTCCCTGAGTAACAATTCTGTGTCCCTGAGTAACAGTTCTGTGTCCCTGAGTAACAATTCTGTGTCCCTGAGTAACAGTTCTGTGTCCCTGAGTAACAATTCTGTGTCCCTCAGTAACAATTCTGTGTCCCTCAGTAACAATTCTGTGTCTGTCCCTGAGTAACAATTCTGTGTCCCTCAGTAACAATTCTGTGTCCCTCAGTAACAATTCTGTGTTTGTCCATGAGTAACAATTCTGTGTCCCTGAGTAACAGTTCTGTGTCCCTGAGTAACAATTCTGTGTCCCTGAGTAACAGTTCTGTGTCCCTGAGTAACAATTCTGTGTCCCTGAGTAACAATTCTGTGTCCCTCAGTAACAATTCTGTGTCCCACAGTAACAATTCTGTGTCCCTCAATAACAATTCTGTGTCTGTCCCTGAGTAACAATTATGTGTGCCTCAGTAACAATTCTGTGTCCCTCAGTAACAATTCTGTGTCCCTCAGTAACAATTCTGTGTCTGTCCCTGAGTAACAATACTGTGTCCCTGAGTAACAGTTCTGTGTCCCTGAGTAACAGTTCTGTGTCCCTGAGTAACAATTCTGTGTCCCTCAGTAACGATTCTGTGTCCCTGAGTAACGATTCTGTGTCCCTCAGTAACAATTCTGTGTCCCTGAGTAACAATTCTGTGTCTGTCCCTGAGTAACAATTCTGTGTCTGTCCCTGAGTAACAATTCTGTGTCCCTGAGTAACAATTCTGTGTCCCTCAGTAACAATTCTGTGTCCCTCAGTAACAATTCTGTGTCCCTCAGTAACAATTCTGTGTCTGTCCCTGAGTAACAATTCTGTGTCCCTGAGTAACAGTTCTGTGTCCCTGAGTAACAGTTCTGTGTCCCTGAGTAACAATTCTGTGTCCCTGAGTAACAATTCTGTGTCCCTGAGTAACAATTCTGTGTCCCTCAGTAACAATTCTGTGTCTGTCCCTGAGTAACAATTCTGTGTCCCTGAGTAACAGTTCTGTGTCCCTGAGTAACAATTCTGTGTCCCTGAGTAACAGTTCTGTGTCCCTGAGTAACAATTCTGTGTCCCTGAGTAACAATTCTGTGTCCCTCAGTAACAATTCTGTGTCCCTCAGTAACAATTCTGTGTCTGTCCTTGAGTAACAATTCTGTGTCCCTCAGTAACAATTCTGTGTCCCTCAGTAACAATTCTGTGTCTGTCCCTCAGTAACAATTCTGTGTCCCTGAGTAACAGTTCTGTGTCCCTGAGTAACAATTCTGTGTCCCTGAGTAACAATTCTGTGTCCTTCAGTAACAATTCTGTGTCCCTCAGTAACAATTCTGTGTCTGTCCCTGAATAACAATTCTGTGTCCCTCAGTAACAATTCTGTGTCCCTCAGTAACAATTCTGTGTCCCTCAGTAACAATTCTGTGTCTGTCCCTGAGTAACAATTCTGTGTCCCTGAGTAACAGTTCTGTGTCCCTAAGTAACAATTCTGTGTCCCTGAGTAACAGTTCTGTGTCCCTGAGTAACAATTCTGTGTCCCTCAGTAACAATTCTGTGTCCCTCAGTAACAATTCTGTGTCCCTCAGTAACAATTCTGTGTCTGTCCCTGAGTAACAATTCTGTGTCCCTCAGTAACAATTCTGTGTCCCTCAGTAACAATTCTGTGTCCCTCAGTAACAATTCTGTGTCTGTCCCTGAGTAACAGTTCTGTGTCCCTGAGTAACAGTTCTGTGTCCCTCAGTAACAATTATGTGTCCCTCAGTAACAATTCTGTGTCTGTCCCTGAGTAACAATTCTGTGTCCCTGAGTAACAGTTCTGTGTCCCTGAGTAACAATTCTGTGTCCCTCAGTAACAATTCTGTGTCCCTCAGTAACAATTCTGTGTCTGTCCCTGAGTAACAATTCTGTGTCCCTGAGTAACAGTTCTGTGTCCCTCAGTAACAATTCTGTGTCCCTCAGTAACAATTCTGTGTCTGTCCATGAATAACAGTTCTGTGTCCCTCAGTAACAATTCTGTGTCCCTCAGTAACAATTCTGTGTCCCTCAGTAACAATTCTGTGTCTGTCCCTGAGTAACAATTCTGTGTCCCTGAGTAACAGTTCTGTGTCCCTGAGTAACAATTCTGTGTCCCTGAGTAACAGTTCTGTGTCCCTGAGTAACAATTCTGTGTCCCTGAGTAACAATTCTGTGTCCCTCAGCAACAATTCTGTGTCCCTCAGTAACAATTCTGTGTCCCTCAGTAACAATTCTGTGTCTGTCCCTGAGTAACAATATTGTGTCCCTGAGTAACAGTTCTGTGTCCCTCAGTAACAATTCTGTGTCCCTCAGTAACAATTCTGTGTCCCTCAGTAACAATTCTGTGTCTGTCCCTGAGTAACAATTCTGTGTCCCTGAGTAACAGTTCTGTGTCCCTCAGTAACAATTCTGTGTCCCTCAGTAACAATTCTGTGTCCCTCAGTAACAATTCTGTGTCTGTCCCTGAGTAACAATTCTGTGTCCCTGAGTAACAGTTCTGTGTATCTGAGTAACAATTCTGTGTCCCTGAGTAACAGTTCTGTGTCCCTGAGTAACAATTCTGTGTCCCTCAGTAACAATTCTGTGTCCCTCAGTAACAATTCTGTGTCCCTCAGTAACAATTCTGTGTCTGTCCCTGAGTAACAATTCTGTGTCCCTCAGTAACAATTCTGTGTCCCTCAGTAACAATTCTGTGTCTGTCCCTGAGTAACAATTCTGTTTCCCTGAGTAACTGTTCTGTGTCCCTGAGTAACAATTCTGTGTCCCTGAGTAACAATTCTGTGTCCCTCAGTAACAATTCTGTGTCTGTCCCTCAGTAACAATTCTGTGTCCCTGAGTAACAGTTCTGTGTCCCTGAGTAACAATTCTGTGTCCCTGAGTAACAATTCTGTGTCCCTCAGTAACAATTCTGTGTCCCTCAGTAACAATTCTGTGTCCCTCAGTAACAATTCTGTGTCTGTCCCTGAGTAACAATACTGTGTCCCTGAGTAACAGTTCTGTGTCCCTGAGTAACAATTCTGTGTCCCTCAGTAACAATTCTGTGTCCCTGAGTAACGATTCTGTGTCCCTCAGTAACAATTCTGTGTCACTGAGTAACAATTCTGTGTCTGTCCCTGAGTAACAATTCTGTGTCTGTCCCTGAGTAACAATTCTGTGTCTGTCCCTGAGTAACAATTCTGTGTCCCTGAGTAACAATTCTGTGTCCCTCAGTAACAATTCTGTGTCCCTCAGTAACAATTCTGTGTCTGTCCCTGAGTAACAATTCTGTGTCCCTGAGTAACAGTTCTGTGTCCCTGAGTAACAGTTCTGTGTCCCTGAGTAACAATTCTGTGTCCCTGAATAACAATTCTGTGTCCCTGAGTAACAATTCTGTGTCCTTCAGTAACAATTCTGTGTCCCTCAGTAACAATTCTGTGTCTGTCCCTGAGTAACAATTCTGTGTCCCTCAGTAACAATTCTGTGTCCCTCAGTAACAATTCTGTGTCCCTCAGTAACAATTCTGTGTCTGTCCCTGAGTAACAATTCTGTGTCCCTGAGTAACAGTTCTGTGTCCCTAAGTAACAATTCTGTGTCCCTGAGTAACAGTTCTGTGTCCCTGAGTAACAATTCTGTGTCCCTCAGTAACAATTCTGTGTCCCTGAGTAACAGTTCTGTGTCCCTCAGTAACAATTCTGTGTCCCTCAGTAACAATTCTGTGTCTGTCCCTGAGTAACAATTCTGTGTCCCTCAGTAACAATTCTGTGTCCCTCAGTAACAATTCTGTGTCTGTCCCTGAGTAACAATTCTGTGTCCCTCAGTAACAATTCTGTGTCCCTCAGTAACAATTCTGTGTCTGTCCCTGAGTAACATTTCTGTGTCCCTGAGTAACAGTTCTGTGTCCCTGAGTAACAATTCTGTGTCCCTGAGTAACAGTTCTGTGTCCCTGAGTAACAATTCTGTGTCCCTGAGTAACAATTCTGTGTCCCTCAGTAACAATTCTGTGTCCCTCAGTAACAATTCTGTGTCTGTCCCTGAGTAACAATTCTGTGTCCCTGAGTAACAGTTATGTGTCCCTGAGTAACAATTCTGTGTCCCTGAGTAACAGTTCTGTGTCCCTGAGTAACAATTCTGTGTCCCTCAGTAACAATTCTGTGTCCCTCAGTAACAATTATGTGTCCCTCAGTAACAATTCTGTGTCTGTCCCTGAGTAACAATTCTGTGTCCCTGAGTAACAGTTCTGTGTCCCTCAGTAACAATTCTGTGTCCCTCAGTAACAATTCTGTGTCCCTCAGTAACAATTCTGTGTCTGTCCCTGAGTAACAATTCTGTGTCCCTGAGTAACAGTTCTGTGTCCCTCAGTAACAATTCTGTGTCCCTCAGTAACAATTCTGTGTCCCTCAGTAACAATTCTGTGTCCCTCAGTAACAATTTTGTGTCTTTCAGTAACAATTCTGTGTCCCTCAGTAACAATTCTGTGTCCCTCAGTAACAATTCTGTGTCTGTCCCTGAGTAACAATTCTGTGTCCCTGAGTAACAGTTCTGTGTCCCTGAGTAACAATTCTGTGTCCCTGAGTAACAGTTCTGTGTCCCTGAGTAACAATTCTGTGTCCCTCAGTAACAATTCTGTGTCCCTCAGTAACAATTCTGTGTCTGTCCCTGAGTAACAATTCTGTGTCCCTGAGTAACAGTTCTGTGTCCCTGAGTAACAATTCTGTGTCCCTGAGTAACAGTTCTGTGTCCCTGAGTAACAATTCTGTGTCCCTGAGTAACAGTTCTGTGTCCCTCAGTAACAATTCTGTGTCCCTCAGTAACAATTCTGTGTCCCTCAGTAACAATTCTGTGTCTGTCCCTGAGTAACAATTCTGTGTCCCTGAGTAACAGTTCTGTGTCCCTCAGTAACAATTCTGTGTCCCTCAGTAACAATTCTGTGTCCCTCAGTAACAATTCTGTGTCTGTCCCTGAGTAACAATTCTGTGTCCCTGAGTAACAGTTCTGTGTCCCTGAGTAACAATTCTGTGTCCCTGAGTAACAGTTCTGTGTCCCTGAGTAACAATTCTGTGTCCCTCAGTAACAATTCTGTGTCCCTCAGTAACAATTCTGTGTCTGTCCCTGAGTAACAATTCTGTGTCCCTCAGTAACAATTCTGTGTCCCTCAGTAACAATTCTGTGTCTGTCCCTGAGTAACAATTCTGTTTCCCTGAGTAACTGTTCTGTGTCCCTGAGTAACAATTCTGTGTCCCTGAGTAACAATTCTGTGTCCCTCAGTAACAATTCTGTGTCTGTCCCTCAGTAACAATTCTGTGTCCCTGAGTAACAGTTCTGTGTCCCTGAGTAACAATTCTGTGTCCCTGAGTAACAATTCTGTGTCCCTCAGTAACAATTCTGTGTCCCTCAGTAACAATTCTGTGTCCCTCAGTAACAATTCTGTGTCTGTCCCTGAGTAACAATACTGTGTCCCTGAGTAACAGTTCTGTGTCCCTGAGTAACAATTCTGTGTCCCTCAGTAACAATTCTGTGTCACTGAGTAACAATTCTGTGTCTGTCCCTGAGTAACAATTCTGTGTCTGTCCCTGAGTAACAATTCTGTGTCCCTGAGTAACAATTCTGTGTCCCTCAGTAACAATTCTGTGTCCCTCAGTAACAATTCTGTGTCTGTCCCTGAGTAACAATTCTGTGTCCCTGAGTAACAGTTCTGTGTCCCTGAGTAACAGTTCTGTGTCCCTGAGTAACAATTCTTTGTCCCTGAATAACAATTCTGTGTCCCTGAGTAACAATTCTGTGTCCTTCAGTAACAATTCTGTGTCCCTCAGTAACAATTCTGTGTCTGTCCCTGAGTAACAATTCTGTGTCCCTCAGTAACAATTCTGTGTCCCTCAGTAACAATTCTGTGTCCCTCAGTAACAATTCTGTGTCTGTCCCTGAGTAACAATTCTGTGTCCCTGAGTAACAGTTCTGTGTCCCTAAGTAACAATTCTGTGTCCCTGAGTAACAGTTCTGTGTCCCTGAGTAACAATTCTGTGTCCCTCAGTAACAATTCTGTGTCCCTGAGTAACAGTTCTGTGTCCCTCAGTAACAATTCTGTGTCCCTCAGTAACAATTCTGTGTCTGTCCCTGAGTAACAATTCTGTGTCCCTCAGTAACAATTCTGTGTCCCTCAGTAACAATTCTGTGTCTGTCCCTGAGTAACAATTCTGTGTCCCTCAGTAACAATTCTGTGTCCCTCAGTAACAATTCTGTGTCTGTCCCTGAGTAACATTTCTGTGTCCCTGAGTAACAGTTCTGTGTCCCTGAGTAACAATTCTGTGTCCCTGAGTAACAGTTCTGTGTCCCTGAGTAACAATTCTGTGTCCCTGAGTAACAATTCTGTGTCCCTCAGTAACAATTCTGTGTCCCTCAGTAACAATTCTGTGTCTGTCCCTGAGTAACAATTCTGTGTCCCTGAGTAACAGTTATGTGTCCCTGAGTAACAATTCTGTGTCCCTGAGTAACAGTTCTGTGTCCCTGAGTAACAATTCTGTGTCCCTCAGTAACAATTATGTGTCCCTCAGTAACAATTATGTGTCCCTCAGTAACAATTCTGTGTCTGTCCCTGAGTAACAATTCTGTGTCCCTGAGTAACAGTTCTGTGTCCCTCAGTAACAATTCTGTGTCCCTCAGTAACAATTCTGTGTCCCTCAGTAACAATTCTGTGTCTGTCCCTGAGTAACAATTCTGTGTCCCTGAGTAACAGTTCTGTGTCCCTCAGTAACAATTCTGTGTCCCTCAGTAACAATTCTGTGTCCCTCAGTAACAATTTTGTGTCTTTCAGTAACAATTCTGTGTCCCTCAGTAACAATTCTGTGTCTGTCCCTGAGTAACAATTCTGTGTCCCTCAGTAACAATTCTGTGTCCCTCAGTAACAATTCTGTGTCCCTCAGTAACAATTCTGTGTCTGTCCCTGAGTAACAATTCTGTGTCCCTGAGTAACAGTTCTGTGTCCCTGAGTAACAATTCTGTGTCCCTGAGTAACAGTTCTGTGTCCCTGAGTAACAATTCTGTGTCCCTGAGTAACAATTCTGTGTCCCTCAGTAACAATTCTGTGTCCCTCAGTAACAATTCTGTGTCCCTCAGTAACAATTCTGTTTCTGTCCCTGAGTAACAATTCTGTGTCCCTCAGTAACAATTCTGTGTCCCTCAGTAACAATTCTGTGTCTGTCCCTGAGTAACAATTCTGTGTCCCTGAGTAACAGTTCTGTGTCCCTGAGTAACAATTCTGTGTCCCTCAGTAACAATTCTGTGTCCCTCAGTAACAATTCTGTGTCTGTCCCTGAGTAACAATTCTGTGTCCCTCAGTAACAATTCTGTGTCCCTCAGTAACAATTCTGTGTCCCTCAGTAACAATTCTGTGTCTGTCCCTGAGTAACAATTCTGTGTCCCTGAGTAACAGTTCTGTGTCCCTGAGTAACAATTCTATGTCCCTGAGTAACAGTTCTGTGTCCCTGAGTAACAATTCTGTGTCCCTCAGTAACAATTCTGTGTCCCTCAGTAACAATTCTGTGTCCCTCAGTAACAATTCTGTGTCTGTCCCTGAGTAACAATTCTGTGTCCCTGAGTAACAGTTCTGTGTCCCTGAGTAACAATTCTGTGTCCCTGAGTAACAATTCTGTGTCCCTAAGTAACGATTCTGTGGCCCTAATGTCTCTTTGGCCCTAACTCTGTCCCTAATACAGAGAGGTCTGTCTCTCTTGAATGACCGGAGGCTAATGGAGAATTCTAAGATGGCCGCAATTTATAGCTCGACCATTACACAGTGCTGGCTGGCTGCTGATTGGCTAATGCGATCACATGTCATGAATGAATGCATTATGGGTCAGCGCGCCTTGTCTGCGCGCCTTCCCAGAGATCTCCGCTCCGTCTCCACACATGTCGCCGCCATTTTTGGAAAATTTCGATTCGCGCATCCGAAGTCTGCTAATTTTCGGATTCGGAATATTTCCCAATATTCGAAACGAATTCCACTTCGCCATGTTCGATTCGCTCATCTCTACTCATGATCTTTTGCAGAATTGATTTTATGGACTCATAATTAGGGATGAGATTGGGACTGAACCTGCTATAGGGTCAAAGCGAACCCAAGCCTGTTTGTGGTTAACAGATCTGCCAAACTAATGTGCAATTTCACTGCCATAACAAATCAAATAATGCACTTCCTAGCATTTGAAATTTGATGAGATGGCTCAAAAGTGAGAATATTAGGGTGTTTGAATATGTCAGCTCCCTCACTATGCGCAGCTCGGGAGATGTGACAATCAAATCATTGACAGCTCAGAATGCACATTTGGATGATTTCAATAAGAAACTCTCCGCTTAAAGCTTCTCTTTCCCAACTTGTCTGTGAGCTGTGCATTGATTCCACACAGGGGTACATCCAAGGATGGAGGTCAGTGGAGATCCGTGTAGTTCTCCACTTCTCATTGATTTGAATAGGCTGACAGCACGTGACTGAACAGACCACCTGTGCCTCCCGGGCACGTAAATGCCCTTGTGAATGGGGAACTTTGCTAGTGGTCAATGTGCTCTCTTAGCTGGTGGTCAGTATGCCCCCTTACGTGTGCCTCATTACATAGTGTTCAGTGCCCCCCCTTACACTGGTAGACCCAGGGCACCACCGAGCATCAGATGTGGGGCATGGAGGGCACAGTACTTAGCAATCTCCCCTCATCAATGGTCAGCTTGCATCCCCTGTCCCTGCTTGGTGTGCTCCCTTCCCGGCAAAGGAAGGCTGCAGCCTGGCTGTTACATAGTTAGTCTGGCTGAGAAGAGACAAAAGTCCATCTAGTTCAACAAAAAAAAAAAAGTTATAATCCTTCACCCACACTTGATCCAGAGGAAGGCAAAAAAAAACCCCCAGCAAAGCATGATTCAATTTGTTTCTGCGGGGAAAAAAAATCCTTCCTGATCCCCCTTATCAGTTTGGTTGCCCTTCTCTGTACTTTCTCCAGTTCCCCAGTGTTGTTTTTGTGAATTGGTGCCCAAAATTGAACTGCATATTCCAGATGAGGTCTTACTAATGATCTGTACAGGGGTAAAATGATATCTCTCTCTTTCTGGAGTCTATACCTCTTTTAATACAAGAGAGGATTTTGCTCACTTTAGAAACTACAGCTTGGCATTGCATGCCATTATTAAGCTTGTGATCTACCAGAACTCCAAAATTCTTCTCCACCATTGATTCCCCCAGTTGTACTCCCGCCAGTATGTATGATGCATGCATATTCTTAGCTCCTAAATGCATAACCTTACATTTATCAACATTAAACCTCATTTGCCACATACAGTAGTTGTCTAATTAAACAGTGCATTGAGGTCGGCTTGTAAATTGGAGACATCTTGTAAGGACGTTATTACACTGCACAGTTTGGTGTCATCTGCAAAGACTGAAATGGGATTTTTAATCCCAGACCCTATATCGTTTATAAATATATTAAAGGAGTAAAGGTCCCAACACTGAACCTTGGGGTACAACACTAACAACCCTAGACCATGAGTATGAATCATTAAGCACTACCCTCTGAATACGATCTTTTAGCCAGTTTTCTACCATTTGCATACAGATTTTTCCAAGCCTGTAGACTTTACCTTACACATTAGCCGTGTGTGGGGAACGGTGTCAAACACTTTTGCAAAATCCAAGTATACCATGTCCACTGCCACCCCTCTGTCCAAAGTTTTGCTCATCTTCACTTAAAAAGAAATCAGACTTGTTTGACATCTTGGCCCTGATTCACTATTGGGCGTGGGCGCATATTCATGGGCTTAAGCCCAATTTTCATGGGCGTCTGTCTATTTTTTACCCTGCAACCTAATTCACTATTGACCAGAGCCCATAAGCAGATGTCCAATCTAATTCACAAAAAGACACACGCCCGGAATCAGACTCACAAAGCAGACTTGCTAAGAAGCAAGTCTAACACCATGAAAAATCACTGCAGAGACATGTTCACTTAGAAATTTGCTTTGCCAAATATCAGGACTTCACTTTAAACAATATCTGCTATTTCAAAAAAAATTAAGAATGTGTAAAAATCGTTTTTTTGAAGGAAATCGACACAGTAAAAATCTAGACGCCCGTGCAGTGTCTTTGGCAGATACAACTGAGCATGTGCAGAACACATTTTAGACTTCTGCTATGGGCGTTTGTTTTTTAGCCACTGACTAATAGTGAATCTTACTGTGGATTCCTCTGACAGCCGGCACTCGGTCACGTCTATTGTGTTTAATAAACAGCACTCGGCATATCTTCATGTAATCTAATTAGATTTCCTTAGTTCTAGTGATTCTATTTTTGTTTCTTATCCTTTATAATTATTTCTGTAATGATTTACAAAGCAAAGCACCTTGTCCCCATGTTGATGAGGACAAGGGCCTCTTCCCCACAACCCTGGCCGGTGGTTGTGGGGGTCTGCGGGCGGGGGGCTTATCAGAATCTGGAAGCCCCCTTTAACAAGGGGGCCCCCAGATCCCGCCCCCCCCCCTACGTGAACGAGTCTGCGGTACATGGTCCCGCAGACCTATTCACAAAAAAACTAAGTGTGGTGTAAAAAAAACACAGTACAGGGTCTTTGACAAGTCCTTTATTAAAACAATGTCCCCCGAAGTAGATCCAACGTCAATCACGGCGGCGGCGGCAGGGACCCGAAAAAAGAAAAAAAAAAAAAAAGGTTCCGCTCCCGTCGGAGGCTTCCAGCCTTGTGAAGAAGAGGCTAGCTGACATTTCTTATATAGGTATGGGGCGGGGCCAGCCGGGCACATCATCCCCGCCCCTTACCTATTTGAGAAATGTCACCCTGTCTCTCCACTGAGGCTAACTAGCTGAATGCAGGAGACAGTCTGACATTTCTTATATAGCTATGGGGCGGGGCCAGCCGGGAACAGCAAGCATGTGACATGGGGCGGGTCACTCGAATGATGTCCCCGGCTGGCCCCGCCCCATACCTATATAAGAAATGTCAGCTAGCCTCTTCTTCACAAGGCTGGAAGCCTCGGACGGGAGCGGAACCTTTTTTTTTTTTCTTTTTTCGGGTCCCTGACGCCGCCGCCGTGATTGACGTTGGATCGACTTCGGGGGACATTGTTTTATTAAAGGACTTGTCAAAGACCCTGTACTGTGTTTTTTTTACACCACACTTAGTTTTTTTGTGAATAAGTCTGCTGGACCATGTACCGCAGACTCGTTCACGTAGGGGGGGGGGGCCGGGATCTGGGGGCCCCCTTGTTAAAGGGAGCTTCCAGATTCTGATAAGCCCCCCGCCCGCAGACCCCCACAACCACCGGCCAGGGTTGTGGGGAAGAGGCCCTTGTCCTCATCAACATGGGGACAAGGTGCTTTGGGGGGGGAGCCCCCCTGCCCCAAAGCACCCCCCCATGTTGAGGGCATGTGGCCTGGTATGATTCAGGAGGGGGGGGCGCTCGCTCGTCCCCCCCCTTTCCTGACCTGCCGGGCTGCATGCTCGGATAAGGGTCTGGTATGGATATTGGTCCCCCTACCCATGCTGTTTTTTTTTTTAATTTCAGTGTGGAGTTCCCCCTTAATATCCATACCAGACCTGAAGGGCTTGGTAAGGATGAGAGGGGGGACCCACGCTGTTTTTATTAGTATTTATTTAATTCACGGAAATAATTTGAAATTCAGCTGTCAGTGGGAAACCCCGATGACAGCTGAAACATTCCTTCTGTCCCTGCAGAGAGCTCCGCTATTATATTTGACATTAAAAAATATAGAGACTGCAACATTGTATCTATTTGTATCCATTCCGGATATAGATATTTTTATTCGGATACAAATAGATACAATGTTGCAACCTTTATACTTTTTAATGTCAAATATAACAGCGCAGCTCTCTGCAGGGACAGAAGTAATTACTTTGCTATTATATTTGCAGGCCGTAGATGGGGCGAAAATCGAACAATTTTTTTACCATTGGTGGTAACGTCGGCCCATTGAACAACCGATTTTTTTTTTTTTTTTAAACGGTCAGTTTTCGCCCCATCTATGGCCTGCATTTTTCTTTTTCTTATTCTTTTTTTTTATTCTTTTTCTTGCAGGTCATGGCTCATGTGCAGATTTTTTATCTGTTAAAAGATCAGCCAATTTGCCGATCATTGCAGCTAAAATCGGCCGATCTGCAAAATCGGCCAATTTTTATCCAAATTTACCAATTAAAAAAAGTTGCAAAATCCCCAAAAATGGCTGACCTATTAACCCACTAACAGGCCGAAAATCAGCCGATTTTTTTTGCGGACGATTTTAGACCCATGTAAAGCAGGCCATAGATGGGTCTAAAAAAAAATCGAACGATTTTCGGGCCGTTAGTGGGTTAATTGGTCAGCTGTTTTTTGGGATTTTGGCACATTTTTTTTATCAGTAAATTTGGAACAAAAAATTTTCAACTTTACTGGTAAACAAAATATGCTAAAATCCCAAAAAATGGCTGACCAATTATCCCATAACAGAAGAGGCCCTTGTCACCATTAACATGGGGACAAGGTGCTTTGGGGGGAGCCCCCCTTCCCCAAAGCACCCCCCCATGTTGAGGGCATGTGGCCTGGTATAGTTCAGGAGGGGGGGCGCTCGTTCGTCCCCCCCCCTTTCCTGACCTGCCGGGCTGCATGCTCGGATAAGGGTCTGGTATGGATTTTGGGGGGATCCCCAAGCTGTTTTTTTTTATTTCAGCGTGGAGTTCCCCCTTAATATCCATACCAGATTCGAAGGGCTTGGTACGGATGGGAGGGGGGACCCCACGCTTTTTTTTTTTTTTTTACATTCAGCTGTCAGTGGGGAACCCCGCTGACAGTTGAAACATTAACACATGGCTGTCACTCCTACAATCCCGCATGAGTTATGTTATCAACTCATGCAGCATTTTAGTAGCGAAAACCAATGCAGCGCTCATGTTTCAGCTGTCGGCGGAGTTCCCCACTGACAGTTGATGTAAAAGTATTGCAGGGAATACTAAGCCCTTCGGGTCTCGTATGGATGTTAAGGGGTAACTCCACGCTGAAATTAAATAAAAAACAGCATGGGGTACCCCCCAAAATCCATAACAGATACTTATCTGAGCATGCAGCCCAGCAGGTCAGGAAAGGGGGGGGGACAAGCGAGCGCCTCCCCCCCTCCTGAACCATACCAGGCCACATGCCCATACCAAATTATTCAAACATTTGTAAACAGACCAATTAACTGAAATGGTTTGGCATTTGTACCCCAAATATGACGTTCCCTGAGGCATTGGTAAACTGAGGTACGCCTGTATTAGTATTGCAATCCTTTGTATTGGGATACATAGAACCAACATACATCTGAATTGGCAACATAGCACAACATTTGTGTCACATTGGAGATATCTGGCTAGTTACACTGACCTTGCCCAGGGACCTAAGATTGATTCACAGCACAGAAATACAGGCTGGATTAGCAATGTAGCTCCGTGGATTAGTGGTTAGCACTACTGCCTCACAACTCTAGGGTTGTCGGTTTGAATCCCAACCCCGGCGAGGAAGTAGCATGATCTCTGTGTGTGGCTGTCTTCAAATAGATGTTCTGGCAACATCTTTGCTTTCTGTCTAAATGATCCCTAAAATGTGAATTAGAATGAGGCCTTGTCTGTTCAAACACCTTCAAAGCTGCACCTTATGTGAATGTCATACAATGGAATAAGATAAGTGCCTGTACCACTAATAGACTTGATAATGATGGTTTACACTCCACCCACTTTTGTGAAGGATTTGGCAAGCAAAGAACTGACAGAGAGAGAGAAGAGCGAGCCAGTGAGACAAAGAAGAGTGAGCGAGAGAGAAAAGACTTGGTTGGTAAATCCACACATCAAACTTGTCACAAATACTGCTATGGATTTTTCCACCAAATACAAAGCAGATCCTTATCCCAGCAGGCAGGTACCGCACGCCTTCAAAGATTTATTTCCTTTGTTGATTTTCCTGCTTCGTTCACACTATATGCAATTGAAAATTACTGTTTAAGTTGCCAATTTTACTGTGTTTTCTAGAGAATTACTAACTAGTTGTGTTTTCAATTGTGTGTAGCATTGCGATTTCTATTTGAGTCTAGATGTTAAATTGCTAATAAATGGCCAAAATCTTCAAATACCTTTGAACTCTCACTGCAACAAATGGCGTTCGTTAATACACTCACATTCACATTCATTATATCCAATATCAGGTACGATGTCAATTCACAAATCGCACCTGAAATTGCACACCCTGGATGCGACTTGACATGCGATTGGCATGGTCAGCAACTTGCCCTTTGCAGGGCAAATTGCACACAATGTTACTGGGGGCCAACACCACTGTCACATCTAATCCGATGCGGCAATTGCCCAACTTACAGTGAAGTTGCACGAGTTCACAATCCAATTGGATGTGAACAGAGCCTACAGTGGCCAATAGGGTGCGACTTGGTCTACGATTTGCAAGTCGCCTGTCATGCCAATTGCATGGCAATCGCAAACAATGTTACTGGGGGCTACCCAGTCACATTAAAGCAGATTTCTAAGTGGTGTTATTGACACCACAGTCACATCATGTGACTTGCATAGAAGTTGCATGATTTCAAAGTTAGGGTACATGGTGATTTCAAGTGCAATTTGCAAGACAATCGACACCAATCTCTCAGCAAATTGCATGAAAAGTAGTGTATTCATTACTCTATTTGTTTGAACCACAACAATATGAATGCTCCAATAGTGTGCACATTGAGTGGGACTTGGCATGTGATTTGCACAACATGCAAGTTGTAAATCGTCTGCAAAGTCGCACCCTATTGTCTGCTATTAGAGCGACCATATGGGTGCGTTTCAAACACTGATTTCTTAAGTAGTACATGTACTACTTTAGTGGCAATTTGCATAGAGATCTGTGTCAGATGTCTTGAAAATTGCATTGAAATGGTCAACTTTACTGTAAGTCGCAGGATTTGTAAATCAGCTTTGCCCAGAGTGTAATGTTTGGTGAAGTTTGATTTCTGGAGTGTTTTGCCAATTGATGGGAAATTCACCATACTAGTCAAATCGATTTGTCATTTTCAGTATTGCATTCAAGATGTGGTCATGTGACTGTCTTAACTCATGTGAGAATCTGGAGGGAATTGTGACCATAGTAGCAATAAAGGTTCCAATTGGGGTTCCCTTTCACATCCCTGCTCAATGTTCTGTTGTATGCTGCACACGTACATTTCACTGTATATTTCTTTCTGATTTGTGGGGCCTGTATACCAAGGGTTAATGCAGGTAGGAAGCGGATTCATCAGGTGAAAACACTTTCACTGACCAAA
This sequence comes from Staurois parvus, assembly GCF_062004578.1. Taxonomy (NCBI): domain Eukaryota; kingdom Metazoa; phylum Chordata; class Amphibia; order Anura; family Ranidae; genus Staurois; species Staurois parvus. The sequence goes on from NW_028318226.1 coordinate 2,386,250, forward strand.
TTAAGGTCAGTGGTGGGTGTGGCTTAATTGGGTGTGGGGCCTTGTTTGGCGTGCTCCAAATACAACCTAGCTTATATAAAGACGTGCAGTAGTAAGTGATTTGGCCTGTTACTAGGCCGTGTGGTTTTTGACCAAGTCCTTGCTTGTAGTGGTTTGGGGGGGAAGAAGAGATTTTGTGCTGAATTGCCCCAGACACCACTCAGGCTGTGTTTGGAAGTGGGCTGGAAATGTTTGCATATTTTTGGCCTTGTAAAGTGTTTGTGTGTTATTGCACAATGATTGTTTTTTCTCTTTGCATTGAAAGCCTCACACATGTCAATCGTTTTGTTTAAAATCTGCTCTTGTTTTAATTTTGCTTGCTTATTTAGACTCCAATGCATTTTTCTGACAAACCTGCTGACAAATGTATGTGTAGGGGATTTGTAGAGGTGGGAGGGGGTTTGTAGAGGTGGGAGGGTTTTTGTTTTCACATGCTTTGTTTTCTTGATTTTTTGATCTGTAGACTTTTTTTTGTGAATGGATCTTTATACTAAGTGATTGTGTAAGTAAATCCTATGTGCACGAAAATGTTACTTGATTCATCTTCCCCTTTGTTTCCTGCTATAACCTGAGCACACACAGTTCATTAGAAGTATCTTTAGATTGTAAGCTCTTATGAGCAGGAGTGTTTTATTTTTGCCACATCAATCCTATTTTTGTGACTCACCAAGATATTGACTGTACCTACTTGTTCCTGCTGACCAAATAAATGAAGATATATTTGATCAATAAATGTTTGACCAATGTTTTTGTGTTTATTTTATGTTCAATATATGAACAACCTTAATAGTTACTTTGTATACTTATATAATCTGCTCAAATGTAGCTTGTAAGAGCGTGAATATGCAAGTGTGTGCAAACTGGCTTTTTCAAAACCCAAAAAAAAAAAAACCCGCTTGCACCACAATATTGTTATGTACTAATGAATGTCACATTCATTGTGCAGCCAGCTACAGGTTTTCTACAATTCGATTTACAGTAATAAAATAGTCCACACTTTGTTGATTTTTGGCCTTTGGCAACAAATATTAGCCAAAGTTAAAAAAAACAAATAAGAAACACACATTTGCGAAAGCTATCATAGTCGCACATAGAAATGCGCGATCGCAAACAAATAAGTGCCAAAGAGGTGTCCGCATGGCGCATGAACGGCTATCCTGGAAGTCCGTCATCACGTGCGCGCGCACCCGGAAGTGGTTGTGGGGAGTGTAAGTGGATGACAAGTGGTTGGAGGTTTTGTGTTGGTTGAAAATTTTGATAACTTTATTGGCATTTGGACATGGCGAGAGCACAGTTCTCAACTGAGGAGATGATCCTTATATGTAAAGTAAGTGTGGCCATTGCAAATATGTTTATAACATGTGAGGGACAGGTAATTGCAATTTTGTGGGTGGGGCCTAGCAGAATCTCACTTGGTGCACATGCTACTTATCTGCACATTAGCTCCTGGGTATTGATGGGTCAATGATATTAACCACTTGCCTACTGGGTACTCCTACCCCCTTCCTGGCCAATTTTCATCTTTCTGCACTGTTACCCTTTGAATGACAATTGTGCGGTCATGCCACATTGTACCCATCTTAAATTTGTATCAGTTTTTTCAGACAAATAGAGCTTTCTTTGGGTGGTATTGACTTGCTGCTGTGTGTTTTACTTTTTGCTCGATAAACCACAAAATAGCTCATAATGAATAAAAGTCTGTTTATATTATAACATTTGGTAAACTGGTAATTTAGCAACACTGATGTGCGTTGATGAGGCAGAACTGGTGGGTGGCACTGCTTGCCACAGGTGAGCGGAACTGTTGGGTGGCACCGCTGGGCACTGATCATCGGGGCCAACCCCTGCTTTGATAACTGCTGGTTCTCGGCAGTACTTTCCACACATTCTGACAGCGTGATGAAAGTGCAGCCAAGACCCGGCAAATGCATTTCCCGGTGATCAGCGTGTCATTGGACATGGCTGATCACATGGTAAAAAGCCGCTGTGATTGGCCTTTACCACATCACGTGATCAGCTGTGTCCTTAGGACACAGCAATCACGGAGAGCGCGTTCTGCCAGGATGTCATATGACACCCTCCCAGAGCTGCCTGGATGCAGTGTAGCGTTATTCGGCTATCTGCGGTCGCCAAATAGGTAACCAGCTAGGCCTTCATGGCTAATCTTTGAATATCTGAACATGTATACTGCGTATAATGCATTACATTCTACAATGTGTTGGTGTACATGGTATTACAGTGTGCAATGCGTTGCTGGATTCTGCATGACAGTGGACAGCGTATCACAGTGTGCAATGCGTAGCTCCAGCCTGCATGACAGTGTACAGTGCATTACAGTCTACAATGTGTTGGTGTACATGGTATCACAGTGTGCAATGCGTTGCTCCATCCTGCATGACAGTGTACAGTGCATTACAGTCTACAATGTGTTGGTGTACACGGTATCACAGTGTGCAATGCGTAGCTCTATCCTGCATGACAGTGTACAGTGCATTACAGTCTACAATGTGTTGGTGTACATGATATTACATTGTACAGTGTATTACAGTGTGCACTGCGTTGTACACTGCAGTGTGCACTAAAGCATTTTACACTCATGCACTGTACACACTAACGCATTTGACATTTCTAGTGTGCAATGCGTTAGTGTGCAATGCCTTCGACAATACAATGCATTTGCAGTATTGGTGTATGTTTATTAAGCACAGATAATTCATCTGATTTTAGTTATCAAGGAGAAGTCTTCTCTGTCCCCCTGTTTATGAGGTGGAGGACAATTGTTTTCCGAAGAAGAGAGGAGACATTTTTTCAAGGAGATCTGTATAGATTTCCAGAGATATGTGTAGATGGTTGAGGGGCTGCATGTGATCTCCGGAGATAATTGTGATTAACGATTACCTGAGTTAAACCAGTGAATGAAAAGTGTAAAAAGCATGGATTGAAAATAATCTGCACTGACCACTGTGCTTTGTCAAGCCACATATTGGCACATTCTGGTTTCACACAGATGCGATGTGAAATTTGCAGTGTTTTCTGTGCAAGCGCTGCACCGCATCACAACTGCAACCCCTTCATGCCACCCGCTGCGGCTTTCTAGGTGAAGTTACCAACACACCAATATTGGTACACAAAGCGTATTGCGATTTGCCAAATTGGATCGCATGCCTATTCACACCCATGTGCATACCCTGAAAAAGGGTCCTGCACATTTTTGGCCCGGATGCGGTGCAATTTGAGGTGTGCAAAATGTTTGTCTCTAATTGCAACGCACACAAATTGCATGTGATTTGCCCAGGAGTGCGGTGTTAGACCACAATGCATGTATGTGAAGCCAGAATAAAAGGATGTGTATTTTCTCTATTTTTACTTGCGCATGTTAACATTATGTTTTTCTTCTGTTTAACATGCTATAGAAATGCAACATGCATTTGGATGTAGTGTTTTTGTATGTGCATTTTGGAAGTATTCTAAACACACATTGACCCTAGGGCCACAGCATATCTTATGCAGGCCATAGATGGGTCGAAAATCGCCCGATTTTTCGGCCGAAAATAAAATTGGCCGATTTTCGGATCGTTAGTGGGCTATTTGTTCGGCCGTTTTTCGGTATTTTGGCAGATTTTTTTTTCCGGTAAAGTTGGAAAAAAAAACGGCCGAATTTGCCGATCGGCCGATTTTCGCGGCAATGATGGGCAAATCGGCCGATTTTTTACTGATAAAAAATCTGCACATGAGCAGTGACCTGCAAGAGGAAGACAAAAAGAAGAAAAAGAAGAAGAGGATGAAGAAGAAGAAGAGGATGATGATGAAGAAGAAGAGGAGGATGATGATGATGATGAAGAAGAAGAGGATGATGAAGAAGAAGAAGAAAGGATGATGGTGAAGAAGAAGAGGATGATGATGAAGAAGAAGAAGAAGAGGATGATGATGATGATGATGATGATGATGATGATGATGATGAAGAAGAAGAAGAGGAAAAAGAAGGATGAAAAATTAGAGGAATTCCAGTATGGCAAAAAGTGTCCCTGCAGAGAGCTCCGCTATTTCTTTGACAGTTCCTTGACATTTACAGCGGTTGCAACATTGTATCTATTTGTTTCCGAATAAAAACATCTGTATCCTAAATGGATACAAATACATTGTTGCAACCGCTATAAATGTCAAAGAACTGTCAAAGAAATAGCGGAGCTCTCTGCAGGGACACTTTTTGCCGGCTGTAGACGGGATGAAGATTTTTTTTTACCATTGCTGGTAACGTCGGCCGCTTGAACAACCGATTTTTCATTTTTTAAAAGAAAAATCGGCCGTTTTTCTCCCTGTCTATGGCCTGCATAAGCATTAGTATGCCTGGGGGAGGGGGGGACCTTTGGCCTTTCCAAACACAGTAGATGCTCCAAGAATGTTTCCTTGAACTCTTGAAATGGTTAAAAAGGAAAGACACTCTAGATAGCCTGCACTGAGAATTGACTGTCATGATGACGTGTCAATGATTACACTGTTCAACAGGTAAAAAGTTTTGGGCATAAAATTAGCTAATCTTACATAATTTTGGGGTGCTGAAAACGAAAATGACCCTAAAAAATGTTGATTGGTCCTAGTTTCCATGATATACAGTTGTGGCCAAAATTATTCAACCCCCAATGCTGTAAAGGGGTTTAGGGACTATAGTGTACATTTGGAATTGTATTCAGAATCAAATCCTACAAGGACGTTGTAACTACCCAAATGCAACTAAAATGACATCAATTGTTTATGTAATACAGTAGTAAATGGTTCTTATGTGGTTTCTTCATTGCCACAATTATTCAACCCCTTAAAGACTACCACTCTGAAGAACAGAGGTTCATACAGGTGCTTTCCATCAGGTATTGAAAACACCTGTGGATGTCACCGAGCAGCAATCAAGCATAATAAGCACCAATTAGGCAGCTTTAAAATGACTGTGATACTCAGCTCCTTCTAGACATTTACTGGTGTGGTTACAAACATGGTGAAGGCAAGAGAATGGTCCAGGAAGACAAGAGAAGAGGTGATTTCTCTTCACAGGAAGGGCAATGGCTATAAGAAGATTGCAAAGATGTTAAACATACCAAGAGACACCTTAGGAAGCATCATTCGCAAATTCAAGGCAAAGGGCACTGTTGAAACGCTACCTGGTCGTGGCAGAAAGAAGATGCTGACTTCGACTGCTGTGCGCTACCTGAAGCGTAGAGTGGAGAGAAGTCCCCGTGTGACTGCTGAGGAACTGAGAAAAGATTTGTCAGATGTGGGTACAGAAGTTTCAGCCCAGACAATAAGACGCACACTGCGTAATGAAGGCCTCCGTGCCAGAACTCCCAGGCGTACCCCCTTGCTGTCTCCAAAGAATAAGAAGAGTCGACTGCAGTATGCCAAAAGCCATGTGGACAAACCACAAAAGTTGTGGGATAGTGTTCTGTGGACTGATGAAACAAAATTAGAACTGTTTGGGCCCATGGATCAACGCTATGTTTGGAGGAGGAAGAACAAGGCCTATGATGAAAAGAACACCTTGCCTACTGTGAAGCATGGTGGAGGGTCAATCATGCTTTGGGGCTGTTTTGCTTCTGCAGGTACAGGGAAGCTTCAGCGTGTGCAAGGTACCATGAATTCTCTTCAGTACCAGGAGATATTGGATGGAAACGTGATGCAGTCCGTCACACACCTGAGGCTTGGGAGACGTTGGACCTTTCAACAGGACAATGATCCCAAGCATACCTCCAAGTCCACTAGAGCATGGTTGCAGAGGAAAGGCTGGAACATTTTGGAGTGGCCATCGCAGTCACCAGACTTAAATCCGATTGAGAACCTCTGGTGGGACTTAAAGAAAGCAGTTGCAGTGCGCAAGCCTAAGAATGTGACTGAACTGGAGGCCTTTGCCCATGAAGAATGGGCGAAGATACCCGTAGATCGCTGCAAGACACTTGTGTCAAGCTATGCTTCACGTTTAAAAGCTGTTATAACTGTAAAAGGATGCTGTACTAAGTACTAAGATTGAATGTCACTTGGGGGTTGAATAAAACTGATAATGCTGTGAGCACAGAAAAGACATTTGTGGTTATTTCATTATAACTGTTATGTTATATTTGTCTGACCTACAAGTGCCTCTTTAATGTAAATGTAAGCAAGATGACTGAATGATCAAAAGCAATGTCAAACTGGCCAAAACACTCAATTTCAGTGGGGGTTGAATAATTTTGGCCACAACTGTATTCACCCATCTAATGACATAAGCCATTCAAAATTATGATGCAACTTCAGCTGCATATTGCGCAATTGATACTGGTGACCAATAGAAAATTGCATGTATACTGAGATGATGCAATATTAGCCTTTAATTGCATCACTTCACTGCATAAAAGCTGCAGTATCTGTAGCTGATTGGAGTTCGACAGCGTCTTTACATTTCGTTTTATGCTTATATAGGCTACTCAGTAATGCCTCGAACTTGTGTGAATAAAGCAGATAATTTCTGCTATATCTGCGGTGAAATAACTTTTATCTCACAAAAAAGGAGGATAACAGAAATGATTAAGAAAGCCTACAACTTGTATTTTGGCTGCAAGATAGGAGACCAGGACAAGAGCTGGGCACCACATATATGCTGCAATTCTTGTGGGACGGCACTGGAGCAATGGTTGAATGGAAAAAAGGCATCTATGCCTTTCGCTGTGCCAATGATTTGGAGAGAGCCAACAGATCATGTTAGTAATTGTTACTTTTGTATGGTGCCTCCAATTGTAAAAGGGCTAAATAAGAAGAAAAAGTTATCTGTGCACTATCCAAATATTCCATCGGCAATACGACCAGTTCCTCATGGAGAGGGGCTACCAATTCCTAAAGCACCAGAATCCTTCGTGGTTGAGTCAAGTGTAGTCACGTGCAGTTGTAAGAGATAGCCCTTTCCTCGAATACAAGAGAAAAGCCAAGAGAAGCAAAACCGACACAAACTGAAGACAAAACTAGTGAGAATCCTAAGTATTAAAATGATTCAACTTAGCTTATGGCTATAATTTTTCTTGGTAATCCTATGCAATATATTATGCCATTTAGGCTTTGTTATGTAGTCAATATCACTTGCTTTATATTTGTGAAAAGACATCTATCTATATAATTATTGTGCATTATGTAGTCATTACGCCTATAGTAGAAAACTTTCCGTTTACAGAAAAACTAGAGCCAATTGACAAATTTCATTGTTATATTTGAACTCAGAATGTGAAATTCATTAAGAAATGGATCCTTTTGTTTCCAAAACTGGCAAAAAATAAAAATTTGTTGAACAGTGTTATTTGCTCTCATTTTTCAGGAGTGGTACTGCTTGCGGTTGAAGCTGGTAGAAATCCACCTTCACGTCCTCCACTCACCTTCACTTGTGGCCAGTGGATATTTTGTGGCCGCAGGCAAGAACTGGCATCGAGGACCTGCATAATGACCCTGGCATGCCAGAGGTGGTTTGGAAGCAGCACAGCAATTTGACCATCCCTTTCCTCTATGTTGGTTTTAGGGGTGCAGAATTGCTTCTCGTTCGTGAACGGACTGTCGCCGGATATCAGAGTCCCCATATTTTCAAGATATGTTTTAGCCATGTTGGCTTATTTTTATGTTATTTTCCAAGTGTGTCGCACCTAACCGCACAGTAGTGTGGTGCCATGCGTATTTGTGGCTGTGAATGGGGCTGTTTTTAATAGACGTGTGTAGGTGCAACGACGTTTTCATCATGGTACCTGCACACATCTACATAGGGCATTGCATTTCTTTGCTGTGCTGGAAAATGTGTGTTCTTGCATGCGTTTCTGCACCACCAATGGTGTGAACAAGTCCTAAGGGCCGGTTCATACTATAGAAACAGTCTAGATGTGTTCCTGATGGGTTTTTTTCATGCCCTTTTGGCATGCATGTTTAGTGTGTTCCAGTACATTTTGGATGCGTTTTGGACATGTTTACATTGCAGTTTTGTATCCCTTCCACTTATTTTTTTCTATTTTCTTTGTATTCAATGTAGTTAGGGACATGTGCGTTTTAGAACATTCAAGGACGTTTCAATGTGTTCCAGTACAGTTCTGTGCAGAAACAATGCAGCGTGGTCAACTTTGTTTACAGCACCTGCAATGCACTGAAAATGCAAGCGCTGATGTGAACTATGACATTGACAACCACATAACCTTCTTTCTGTGCGTTTGTGATGCCGAAAAAGCAACTGAAACACATGTAGTGTGAACTGGCCCTAAAGGTTATTAGAGGTCAGGGAACGGGACTGACCAGGAATTGTGAATTCAATCAGACTAGTGGTGAAATACAATCAGCAATTGTATAATAATGTGAGATCTGAGCTGTAGCTGATAGAAAATGAGACACATTCACTTGATCAGTAAATAGATAGTTAAAGAGTGGGGCGGTGATCCATAGATTTGCATATGGGACAGGTGATGACGGGGTGGGGGAGGGGGTCAAGTTGTATAAGGAGACAGATTTAAAAGAGAAAAATGTTACAATGAAATATACACGGCATGAAACTTGCAAATTTACTAACTGGCAGAAGAACAGTACATAGGTAACATTCATCCACTTTCTATTCATTAGGCAAAATCATAATTGATTGATCAATATTCCTGGCACTGACACAACCCAGAAAATTGATCTCCATTTTTTAGGATATAGCCATGACTGGGATTAGAACCCATGACCCAAGTGCTGTAAGTTCTGAGCTCTAACCACTAAACCACTGTGGGAGACACAGTTTAAGCTATAATGTAGAATAGTTACATTGTTTAAAAATGATAGAGCGAGCGCTGGTCAAATGATATAGACTAGTAAAATGGTATTACACAAGATAAATATAACCACGAACAGTAGTGCATGAACTCGTGAAAGGTCATCCACCCCTGTGACAGTGTACTACACTATTGAGCACCTTTCTGGCTCCTGTGGCTGAGCTAATTCCTCCCCAGGACATTTGGGCACCACCCTGATGGATGGATTGAGCTGGATGACTAACCCATAGCTGCCAGCATACCGCTGCACCCCCAGATGTGTGATGTGTATAACCCATGCACATTAATACTTTTGTTCTGGTGAGTGTAGACCAGTCCCAAGGGTGGTTTACCGTTCATGAGTTCATGCACTACTGTCCGTCACGGAGAGACCACACGTGCCATTCATAGGCACTCTCTGAGTTGGTACTCTCACACAAAGGACATTCCATTATTCAGGAATGATTCTATGAACTTATTTTAGCACCATTTACAATAATACATCATTGTTGCAATTCTTTGCACTTTTTGGTTTTTACATGCATTCATTATTGATCACATGCATTTATAGCGCTGCACTTGTCTTTACCATAGAATAGTTACGTGATTAAAGAGAATGAAGATATATAATTATATTGGGAAATTAGAAGTATATAAATTATTTGAGATATAAGTGTGAAAATGTTTAACATTTGAATACAGAATGTATGACATTCATTAGTAAATGCATTAGTTTCCTGATCATTTTGGAGACACAGCAAAAAAAAGAAATAGAAGAAAATAGAAAATTCTAATACAAGTGTACTATTTATTACATTCTAAGAATTCTCTTTTGCCATCATAAAAACGCCAATATTAATAAAGCCCGCGCTTGTGCGCCATCTAGCGAACATATCCGGTATTGCACCTAAACATGTGCCAGACGGGATACCACATTTAGTAATAGCAAAGTAGTCAGTAGACGCTCGTTAATGAGCTTGCTAGATGCTGGTCAGACGACTGATTGATTGACCGGAGTCTGCCTGAATGGTCAGACTCTGCTGATAGACTCACATCTTAGTGAATCAGGGCCCTTATGTCTTTCATGAATCCTTGCTGTTTTTTGCCTAAAATATTTTATTCCAGCAAGAACTCATCTATGTGGTCTTTTATTAAACTCTCCAGTATCTTCCCAACTATAGAAGTTAAACTAACAGGTCTATAATTACTTGGCAAAGATTTTGACCCCTTTTTAAATATAGGCACCACATTGGCCTTACGCCAATCCAAAGCTACTATGCCAGTCATTAAAGAGTCCCTAAAAATTCGAAACAATGGCTTTGAATTGACAGAGCTCAATTCTTTAACCCCTTGGCGCCGGCGCCTCCCAGCCCTTTAAGGGTTTCAGAAGCCAGAAGGCGGGGAGGGGTTTCCGTGCGTACCAGACATGTGTACTGGGAGTGCACAGGGCATGTGCTCTCAGCACATATGTTTTTCTTAATTGCATGCAAATGTGTGGCCGCTCGGCATCAAGGCCCAGACACCGGGTGGCTGCACATTTGTTAAGGAACCGTGGGTTTATGCCATCCGGTTCTGGTGGTTATTCACCTTTATTCTGTCTAAATATTTCTGAATCATATCAATTGTGAGCCAAAGTGGATCATCTGGAGCTGTGTCAATACCACGCCCATTATGGACAAGAGCTCCCCCATGCTCTTTTGTATCCACAGAGCTAAAGAAGGTATTGTATTTGTATGTTGAGAAACACTGGTCTAAAACAAAATATTATTTTCTGAAATTCACCTTTAACTACCTGTATATCTGTTGTCCTGGTGACTTGCTGGTGTTTGCAAAGCTTTGTTGTAGCTATACATAATATAAGAAGCTATAATATGGTTACATTTATGCTGAGCTCACACTGAGCTAGCTGAAATAGGAGAAAAATGCACGGAGAGAATGAAATGACAGATTTCATTGTCCTGAAAGGATAACAAATTCCTGATGTATGACTGGTTTAACTAGTCACAACGCACAAAATTCTAACACTCTAACCTCATATTTAACAGTCAGCTCAGTGAAATTAATAAATGGACCATACTGTCTGTGGCAGGATACACATGACCAACAACAGCTAGTCAAGTTCATACAGAAAGGGATGATGTTCTTAAATAGTAAAAAAGTTTACTTATGCCGATGTTTCAAGGAGTCTCAGACAGCCTTTCTCAATGCAAAAGCTCAATGCACTTTGCTCTGGAAACAGACCAAACAGACCAAAAACCATAACGCCCACAAAAACCACCCCACCACACCATGTGAATTACCAACCATGTCATCATAAATACATAATAGAGATAAAAACATAAAAAATATATAGATGATGTGACAGACCGCCTAACACCCCACCTGGGTGCCTCTGCCAAACAGTGCCTCCTGCCCTCCAAACCCTTCCAGCAGACTGATAGCTAATACAAGCTCTTTGCCCAAAGTATAGCACATAGACAAGATGTTGAGGTAAAAACCAAAGGAATAATTTTATTGAGCAGAAATACAAACTTTTATACACTTCAAAAATAGGGGCAGTCCCCACATAAACAATAAAAACAAATATTACACATTGGGCTAAACATCTCACGGTGGTTAGGTAACAAGGTAAAGTTGACACAAGACTAATCATGTCAGGAGGAGAAACAATAGGTTTGTCAGAGCCTGGGCCTTCTGCGGTGAGTGGCAATGTTTCTTCTTGCTGAGCCACTTGGAATGCTGGACAGCTCCTTTGACAATTATTTGGATGATCATACCTTGATCTTATTTATCATGAACCTTGAACCCCTTGCTCCTCCCATGAACTTCCTGATATAAGCCATGTCTCTGCACTTCCTGTTTGCTAGATTATTACTACAGCCAGTATCGTGCTCCTTGTGTTATCTGTTATTAAGTGTTCTTGCATGGCAAGACCACTTACTGTTATCTCACATATATATTCTTATTATTATAGCCAAATTTACCACCCTAACTCCTCCCACAGTTTTTACACTACATAGACAGTAATATACCGAAACGTGCGGATTCTTCTTGATTGGTGTGCTATTACTTTGTGGAACGTTTCGCAGAATGGTTCACGAAATATCAGCGTTTTTGTGGTGAAATTGGTCCCATAGGAATGAATGGCGGAATGTTCAAAACTAGAGTGGGAGCTGACAAAAGCTAGAGTGTGAGCTGAAAAATCAGGACATGATTTCTAAACTGCCATCACTCCCTCATTTTAAAGCCCACCTTCACAAATCTTATATCAAAACGTTCAGCTATCCCTGCTGCCACTAAAAATGTCCATGGCTAAGCCATAGTCCTGATAGTTTTCACAATATGACCATTTGCTTGCAACTCAAGCCACCCATTGACATTCATTGAAACTCCACTCTAGCCACCTCAAATTTTAAGGGCAATTTCTAAACTGCAACTGTGCCTTCATTTTTAATATTTCAGAGACATACTATGCATCAAAATGTAGGTCTGGGTCTTGTGATTCTCACAATATAAAGCTCTTTGGTGTAGGATTTATAATTTTTAAACTACAATCGTTTGAAGATGGCAACCACCAGTGAAGTGAGCAAGTTGGAGCAGTTTGTTTTTAACCGCTCTTCTCTGCCCTTGCTGTAGTGAGTTTCCATAAGAACCCAGGTGTGTGAACAGGCAGCAACAACATTGCAATTAAATGTGCTATATAAATAATTAAACTTTGAAATGTATTTCTCACTCTATCAAGCTTGCCATGTGCACTTTTTAAATTTGATCAATCAATTGGTTAGTGTAATGTTTACTATCTTTACTCACTCCAAACACTCCACACAGTTACTCTGCCCACTCCATAAAGTTACTCTGCCTAGTCCAACCTTTTCACAGTTACTCCAGCCACTCCAACCACACAATAGTTACTCAAGCCACTCCACCCAGTTATTTCGCCCACTCCAGTTGTAGACTACTGGTGGAGGCAAGAACACTTCACACAATTTCCCCAGAAATTGTAGCTTTTCTAGTTATCCATATTTTGCTACCACTCGTTATTGACCCTTGGCTTGTTCTCGACTACGCTTCTGCCTGATCCCAACTTGCGACTGCTCATTACCAACCTTGGCTTGTTTACTGACCACGCTTCCGTTTGATCCTTACCTGCTTATGCGCTACTGAACCTCCGCTTGCTCACCTCCTGGTGGGGTGATCCTGAGGACCGCTCCCTGGTGCTAACATGCAGCAAAATCCATCTCCACCATCAGGAGCTCTGGTGAACACCAGCTGGTACTTAGACTTCGCACCTCGGGTGATCCCACTCCTCCGCCACGGTGACCTGCTTGTGTATCTATCCTGCTGATTTCAGGTAAGCCTTTCCACTGCTATAGCAACTAGTCTTCGAGCCTGACCCCTGATCATGACAGAATAATCTGGTCCAAACATGGAGGCCACTATAGCAAACATTGTGGCTCCTCTTAGGCAGCAAATTGCTGAGCTGCAGGAATTCAGGTTACTCATCAAGAAAAAGTTGCCAAACTGGAAAGCATAGTGGATAGGCAACAGGGAGAAATTCATACTCTGCGGAGACAACTGCCGGACCGAGATGATACTAACTCACATATTCCCCAGTCCCAACCATCTAAGTTTTTTCGAGAGTTCACCAAGACATCAATAAATGTTGATTGAAATCTGGTAGATTTAGTGGGTGCCACTGAGTTGACAAAGTTCCTTACTTGGAGTATGTAGAATAAATGGTGTGCCGGAAGTCCATAGGTTTGTAGGATACTGTTAGGTCTTGGGGAACCCGTAGAGATGTCATATAATTGATGTACCAGAGTTAGGTGTTGAACTCGCCAAGTATCATATGCATCGTGAGATTGAGGAGGAGGAAAGGAGGGGTTATGATGAATAGGAAGAAAACGTGAAAGCCACGGGGAGATCCCCAATTTACGCCTGATTTCCCTCCATGTGATAAGGGTGTTGTGAATGAGTGGGTTATGTTTTAAGTGGTATGGCAAAGAATAAACATTGGAATGCAATAAGGCCGAGAGATCATAAGAGTATGCTAGTGCAGATTCCAAATGATAGAGTTGTTAGAGTAATTAGAGGATTCTGTGAGCCAGTCTAGGCCTATCCGAAGTAAACAGGAAAGATTATAGATAAGAATATTCGGGAGACCGGAGCCTCCCTCGCATCTTGGTAGGAATAATTTATCAAGTGCTATGCGGGGACGTTTGCCTTTCCATAAAAAGGTTGATATTGCCCGATTTAGCCTCGTTATGTCACTGTGTTTAAGCAAGAGAGGTATGGTTTGGAGCGGGTAGAGATGTTTTGGAAAGCTGACCATCTTAAAAAGGTGCGATCTGCCCAGGAGCGAAAGCGGTAAGTCCTTCCACATATCCAGTTCCCCAATAATTTTGGCAATCGTTGGCATATAATTTAACGTGTATAAGGATGAGGCTAGTTTCCCTATCTTTATACCTAAGTAGGTGATATGCTTGGGAGCGATTTTGAATGTCGAGTTTTGGGTCCATAGCGGGAGGCAGGAGTGGAATAGGGGAAGCACCTCACTTTTAGAAAAATTAATGTGGAGTCCGGAACAAAGGCGAAAAGAGGAGAAAATATGTTGGATAAAGGGTAAGTCGAGGGAGGGGTGCGAGGTGAAAATTAAAATATCATCTGCAAACAAGGCAAGTCTCAGCTCTTGTTGTTCAATATTGATGCCATGGTGATCAGATTGAAATAATAGAAAGCGTGCTAACGGTTCTTGGGCCAAGTTGAAAAGTAACGGGGATAGAGGGCACCCCTGTCTAGTGCCTTTGTGGAGAGGAATAGGGTTAGACATGTGACCCACTGCTACAACTCGGGCTGTTGGAGATAAGTACATGGTTTGGATTAGATGCATAAATCGGCCTTCAAACCCAAATTTTCTTAGCGCTAAGAAAAGCCATTCAAAACTAACATTATCAAAAGCCTTTTCGGCATCTAATGAGATTATTGCCACGTCTAGAAGTGTGTCATTCGAGACTTGACTCAGAGCGGATATCACCTTCTGAATATTCGAGGCTGCTGAGCGTCCCTGCACAAAACCCGCTTGGGAAGGATGAATAAGAGTGGATAAGATAGTTGCTAGGCGAGAGGCGATAATTTTTGACAAGACAAATATAATGAGGATCCTCCTGCGCTTAAATGGAGTCCTAACCTCAAAGCTGCTGACACTAACCTTATACCCAATAAGTGAATAAACCAATAAATATCACAGTGCAGCGCTGACAAAACTAAATAATAAATAAATAAGTAAATGAATAGTGATCATAATAAACCAACTTAGTGCATAATATTCAGTCCCCTTGATATCCACATCAGGGAGATCCACATATAAATAAATATAAGTGTATAATGATATATAAATGATTGTGTAATACATGAATCCCCTCTCAATGGGAATATACAGTGCCATAGTGAAATATTAACCATACACACAATACTGTGAAATGACACACAAAAAAATATGTGCAGACCAACTGTGGACAAATGGTTATAAATAGTCCCAAAAATAACAACACATATAGTGGTACTCCCACTTCACTCTCATGCAGTTGTAGTGCTGTGTGGGTGATTCACAAGTGACAATCGCCAAAATGCCCCCTCACCTCCTTACTTAGACCCCAAAGGGCCAGCTCGCTTTGGGGATCAACCGATCCTACAAGGACAGACTCCTCCCAGGGTTCCCATCAATGGTGGCAAGCGTCTCCAGCCTTCAACCAACTAGCAGCCAGCTCCTTCCAGGATCATAGTAAAATACAGCCAGAGACCCTCCATAGTGTAACCGATACACAGCGCCTCTCCTCCGGCTCTAGCTCCTTCCAGCCTCTCAGAACCGAATACTCAGGTAAATGACCGACAGTAACCTCTGAATGAGATAGGATATCCATGCCAGATCTTCAACAGAGTAGAGAGGAGTGACACACATGCTGGGTAATTAGCAGCAAATAATTTTGAGTATCTGGGAGTGAGGTTAATACATAGGTATGAAATCCGATCTATGGCCCAACAAAATGGAAAAGAATTGCGGAGAGATGCGCTCAGGGAATCAGGAACATTGATAGGCATAACTACTGATTTAGTAAAATTTACAGTAAGACCTGATACTGATGCAAAGTCATTCAACACTGTGCATAAATTAGGCAATGATACTAACGGTTTAGTAAGGAAAAGCATAACATCATCAGCATACATACATACATATTTTGAAATGTGAAACCAATAATGGGTAACCAGAAATGTCTGAATGTGATCTTATTACAATTGCCAAGGGTTCCAACACTAGCGCAAATAATAAGGGCGAAAGAGGACAACCCTGACGGGTGCCCCTGCCCAGTTTAAAAAAATCTGAATTACAGCCTGGAAGTCTTATTCTTGTTTTAGGGGAGTTGTATAAGGCATGTACACCAGGCAGAAATTCTGCACTAAAGCCCATCTTCTGCAATAATGAAAACAAATAGGGCCAGAGGACACTTTCAAAGGCCTTGTTAATGTCCAGGCTCAGCAGCAAGACCTCTTTAGAATGTAAATTGGCATCCTGAATAACATTTAATGTGAGACAAATTTTGTCCGTAAAAAGTCTATCTGGGATAAATTCTGATTGGTCCAGAGAGACCAAAGAGGAGATAATAGGGGCCAACCTATAGGCCAGAATGCGGTTGAATATTTTCAGGTCATTGTTCATTACCGAGATTGGTCTATAGTTTTGAGGTAGATGATGGTCTTTTAGTGGTTTAGAAAAAATGTTAGCCAACAGCATCTCCTCAGGAAACCTACCTCCCTGCAAAACATAATTGAATAAGGACATCAAAAAGGGAGCCAATGTAGGGGCAACATGTTTATAATAACTTGAAGTAAACCCATCAGGGACCGGTGCTGTGGAAGTTTTTAGTGTGCTAATCACACGGGTTATTTCCTCCAAAGTGCATGGGGCATTGACAGAAGATATCTGAGAGGGTGTGAGAGAAGGGAGGGGTATAGAGTCAAGCCATGAGCCATTTAGAGAAGCGGAGGTTGGTTGTGGGGGAGCTAATAGGGTGGAATAAAAATTTTCAAAAATTCCCAGGACTTCAGGGGGAAGAGAGGAGATACTGCCGGATTTATTTTTTAATTTGTAGATATGTGGGGGTCGTATAGAGTGGTTTAATTTCTGTGCGAATATAGTAGAGGCTGAGTTACTATGTGATAAAAATGAGACCCTTGACCAGTGCAGAGCTTTTTCAGTTTTCTGGGAAAGTAAAGTATTCAGTTCTAGACGCTTTTGCGATAAAATCGTTTTATTAAGGAGAGATGGATTGCCAACATGGGCTCTAAAATGTGCTTCCCATTCTCGGTTAAGTTTCTGAATTTGTTTCCACCGCTCTCTATTTCAAGAAGAAGCCATGGAGATGAGGCAGCCTCGCAGGACCGCCTTATGAGCTACCCACAAAATGGCCGGGGAGATATCGGGAGTCATATTTTACTGAAAGTATTCTTGAATGGAGGTAACTACTTCTTGGCGAGAGTTAGTAACTGTAAGCAAAGTCGCCAGGAGTAGGGAGTAGGTGCTTAACCTTTGAAAAGCACAATAATATTATGATCCGACCAGGAGCTTAAGTGAATGCAAACTCTCCTAGAGTTAGCTAGCAGAATGGGGGAGCAGTAGATATAATCTAGTCTAGCATAAGAGTCATGTGGGTGGGAGTAAAATGAATAATCTCTGGCTCCTACATTATGTGTCCTCCAGGAGTCTACCAGTTGAAGTGTATCTAATTTTTTGGGAAGGCTTGGGAGGATGGTGAGGACGAGCTTCGATCTAAAAGGGGATTAGCTACCAAATTAAAATCACCTCCCATCAATAAATGAGGGGATAGAAACCCATCAAGAATTTTAAAAAGGTGGGAGAAAAAGAATGATTGCGCCGAATTTGGTGCATAGACATTAGCGATCGTGAGTTCACAACCTGAGAGGGTGCCTTTAATAATGATGAATCTGCTCTCAGGGTCGCGATAAATAGCCGATAAATAGCCACGCCTCTACTTTTAGTGGAGTGTAAGGTGTAAAACCACTGTTTGTAAGATCTATGAAAATATGTCGGGTGTTTAGCGGAGGCAAAATGAGTTTCCTGTAGTAAAATAATTTTTGCCCCTAGGCGTTTATACTGAAGGAAGGCAGTTTTACGCTTATTTGGTGAGTTGAAACCCTGGACATTATGTGAGATACGCTGGATTACCATGGCAAACAAGAGTCACGTCAATCAGCATTATGGTATTCATCTGAAAAGTGTCCAATATAATTTGTCTAGTCAGTGGAGCATCCGGATCCACATCAGATAAGGCAAAATCCGCCAGTATCGATTTATGGAGTATCCAAGTCCAATATGGGTGCCCGGACATCCACAAATTGGAATATAAACAACATCATGTACCAAAGTTATCACAAAAATTGAAACATAAAGCAATAGAATTGGAGCTTTAAGAGCCTCTACAACTAAAGAAATCGCAATAAACCATGGATCAGGTAGGCTATCTGCCTTTCCTGAAAAGACAGAAAAATTAAACATCAAAGGGCCAATCAGGCCCAAACTCTAAACAAAAATTGTAAAACTTTTCTTTTGCCCAAATAATAAATATATCCACCTATCCCACCATACAAAAAGTGTCCAAAATATCAAAATAGTGTCCAAAATGTCTCAATTATCGAAATAAATCTCCACACATGTAAACCATTAAATTCTTTTTTCTTCAAACTTGCAAATCCTGATGACAATAAACCTCGAAAGAAAAAAAACTCAACATAGTGTCATACCTTTTAAATAATAAAACACACGTGCCACTCTCTGTGCAACATGCAAAAACTTTATACACGTGTATACTCTATAAGTGAGTATCTATATACATGCAAAAAATATATCAATAAAGGACACTCACATAAAGTGTCAGCTGCAAAAATAAGTGAAACTAAAAATTGTCACTCCAAAAAATGTGTATCACCACACTATGTATACATACAGTTGTGTCCAAAATTATTCAACCCCCACTGAAATTGAGTGTTTTGGCCAGTTTGACATTGCTTTTGATCATTCAGTCATCTTGCTTACATTTACATTAAAGAGGCACTTGTAGGTCAGACAAATATAACATAACAGTTATAATGAAATAACCACAAATGTCTTTTCTGTGCTCACAGCATTATCAGTTTTATTCAACCCCCAAGTGACATTCAATCTTAGTACTTAGTACAGCATCCTTTTACAGTTATAACAGCTTTTAAACGTGAAGCATAGCTTGACACAAGTGTCTTGCAGCGATCTACGGGTATCTTCGCCCATTCTTCATGGGCAAAGGCCTCCAGTTCAGTCACATTCTTAGGCTTGCGCACTGCAACTGCTTTCTTTAAGTCCCACCAGAGGTTCTCAATCGGATTTAAGTCTGGTGACTGCGATGGCCACTCCAAAATGTTCCAGCCTTTCCTCTGCAACCATGCTCTAGTGGACTTGGAGGTATGCTTGGGATCATTGTCCTGTTGAAAGGTCCAACGTCTCCCAAGCCTCAGGTGTGTGACGGACTGCATCACGTTTCCATCCAATATCTCCTGGTACTGAAGAGAATTCATGGTACCTTGCACACGCTGAAGCTTCCCTGTACCTGCAGAAGCAAAACAGCCCCAAAGCATGATTGACCCTCCACCATGCTTCACAGTAGGCAAGGTGTTCTTTTCATCATAGGCCTTGTTCTTCCTCCTCCAAACATAGCGTTGATCCATGGGCCCAAACAGTTCTAATTTTGTTTCATCAGTCCACAGAACACTATCCCACAACTTTTGTGGTTTGTCCACATGGCTTTTGGCATACTGCAGTCGACTCTTCTTATTCTTTGGAGACAGCAAGGGGGTACGCCTGGGAGTTCTGGCACGGAGGCCTTCATTACGCAGTGTGCGTCTTATTGTCTGGGCTGAAACTTCTGTACCCACATCTGACAAATCTTTTCTCAGTTCCTCAGCAGTCACACGGGGACTTCTCTCCACTCTACGCTTCAGGTAGCGCACAGCAGTCGAAGTCAGCATCTTCTTTCTGCCACGACCAGGTAGCGTTTCAACAGTGCCCTTTGCCTTGAATTTGCGAATGATGCTTCCTAAGGTGTCTCTTGGTATGTTTAACATCTTTGCAATCTTCTTATAGCCATTGCCCTTCCTGTGAAGAGAAATCACCTCTTCTCTTGTCTTCCTGGACCATTCTCTTGCCTTCACCATGTTTGTAACCACACCAGTAAATGTCTAGAAGGAGCTGAGTATCACAGTCATTTTAAAGCTGCCTAATTGGTGCTTATTATGCTTGATTGCTGCTCGGTGACATCCACAGGTGTTTTCAATACCTGATGGAAAGCACCTGTATGAACCTCTGTTCTTCAGAGTGGTAGTCTTTAAGGGGTTGAATAATTGTGGCAATGAAGAAACCACATAAGAACCATTTACTACTGTATTACATAAACAATTGATGTCATTTTAGTTGCATTTGGGTAGTTACAACGTCCTTGTAGGATTTGATTCTGAATACAATTCCAAATGTACACTATAGTCCCTAAACCCCTTTACAGCATTGGGGGTTGAATAATTTTGGACACAACTGTAAGTGTACACCTTAAACCCAAACCAGTAATCTCCACCTCATGTGCTGATGGATAATTACCCTATGTAGGAAATGATAGGGCATCACACCACTCTGGGTTACTATCTCATCATTCAGATTTCAGGCTTCCTCCAATCTTAGGGTTATTCCTCCATTTCCCTCATGAGAAAATCCACAATTACCGATAGTAGATAAAACACAGTCTTCCTTTATTTGGCAACTTACATTAAGATATGAGTAAAGCAGCTCCTCCTCACAGGGATACAGATACAGACAAGTTTAGGGAAACATTGGCCGCATGTTCCCACTTCCAAGATGGCCGCGATCGCACTTCCGGTCAGCGTCGATACGTCTGACGTCACGTGTTACTGACGCGTTTCGTCACTTCCTATGACTTTTTCAGAAGGGTCTTCTGAAAAAGTCATAGGAAGTGACAAAACGCGTCAAAAACACGTGACGTCAGACGTATCGACGCTGACCAGAAGTGCGATAGCGGCCATCTTGGAAGTGGGAACATGCGGCCAATGTTTCCCTAAACTTGTCTGTATCTGTATCCCTGTGAGGAGGAGCTGCTTCACCCATATCTTAATGTAAGTTGCCAAATAAAGGAAGACTGTGTTTTATCTACTATCGGTAATTGTGGATTTTCTCATGAGGGAAATGGAGGAATAACCCTAAGATTGGAGGAAGCCTGAAATCTGAATGATGAGATAGTAACCCAGAGTGGTGTGATGCCCTATCATTTCCTACATAGGGTAATTATCCATCAGCACATGAGGTGGAGATTACTGGTTTGGGTTTAAGGTGTACACTTATGTATACATAGTGTGGTGATACACATTTTTTGGAGTGACAATTTTTAGTTTCACTTATTTTTGCAGCTGACACTTTATGTGAGTGTCCTTTATTGATATATTTTGTGCATGTATATAGATACTCACTTATAGAGTATACACGTGTATAAAGTTTTTGCATGTTGCACAGAGAGTGGCACGTGTGTTTTATTATTTAAAAGGTATGACACTATGTTGAGTTTTTTTTCTTTCGAGGTTTATTGTCATCAGGATTTGCAAGTTTGAAGAAAAAAGAATTTAATGGTTTACATGTGTGGAGATTTATTTCGATAATTGAGACATTTTGGACACTATTTTGATATTTTGGACACTTTTTGTATGGTGGGATACGTGGATATATTTATTATTTGGGCAAAAGAAAAGTTTTACAATTTTTGTTTGCTTGGCCTTCAAGGGTGGAGGTGGATAACTTTTCTGGGATATTGTATTGGGATTGTTTTGCTGTGTATTTTTATATAGGCCCAAACTCTGCCACAGTAAAACACAGGAGGCGGAGCTTCCACCACGCAACTAGGCGGCAGGGTGGGGTCATGTGTCCAATAGTCCTACAGCTTCAGGATACAGGCGCTAAAGTAAAGGCCTGATGACCCTTGCTGAACTTTTGCTTTTCCATATAGATGAAAAGGAGATCAAACATAATATACATATATGAGTATAAAGAGATCGCAGCTTGTCCAAAAACCCATCCAAAGAGTGAATGACAGGTAAATGAGCAGAATCCTTTCATCCTGGTTCTTGCCTGACTCTCCTCCTTTCCCTTCATGGAAAATGGAGTATGCCAAATTGGAGATACTCGAGGAGTGGAAGGAGGGCATTGAGGTGAGGGAGCGTCCGCCAGGCCTAATTTAGCCAAAATTTCTTGGCCTTCAGGAAGAGATGTAGCTATGTATGTGCTACCATTGTGTGGGACTATCAGCTTAAAGGGGAAGCCCCATTTGTAGAGGATACGAGCTGAGAAAAGGATGGATGTGATTTTCTTCATTTTTCTGCGTTTCTCCAACGTAGCCGGAGAGACATCCGGGAATATTCGCAAAGTTGAACCTTCAAAAGTGATCATTGAAGTATTGTGGGCACCCCTGAGTACTGTATATCTTCTTTGATCAGGAAATATTTCATACATAGGACAGTGTCGCTAGGCGGTTTATCATTAGGAGGTTTTGGGAGCAGAGCTCTATGGATGCGATCACAAGGACCCAGTATTGTGGTCCGGAAGAAGGGACCTAAATAACTTGGTTGTGGCCTGTGAAAGGTCAGTCACAGTCTCTGAGATTCCCCGAACTCGTAGATTATTCCTGCGGTTGCGATTGTCAAGATCCTCAACCTGTGCCTGCAACTGCGTAAAGGCCGTCTGTAAATGATCGTGATCTCTGGACAGCTCGCCATAAGCTAAGCTGAGCTTATCATGTTTTGTTTCTAAACGGTCAGTTCTGGAGCCCAACGCAGCTATTTCCTGAGAGAGGACGTTTGTACTCTTGTGGAGTTCTGATTGGAATTTAGCGGCTAATTTGGTGTACATAGTTTCCAAGCAAGATTCCAAATCCCCCTTTGTCAGGTGCTGTGCGTACTAACTGTCCTGAGCTGAAGCATGGGCTGCGGTATCCTGTGTGGAACCGGATGGAGATGCTTGTTCTGTGATATCTTGAGACATGCTGCAAATCTCATGCGTTTTCAGTATATATCGTAAGGGATTTTTGAGCATTACCCCTACTTTTCTTTTTGGTGGACAGCATACAGGAAGTCTCCTTGGGGTGATCAATTGAATATTGTATAACCAAGGGTAGTAATGACCCCAGGGGACCTATAACGCCCGGTACTGGTGCAAAGAAGTAGTTACATAAATGCAATCATGCGTCAATTTCCATATTGTAAAAATGAAATTCAACATGAGGAAGTGAGGGATGGATATCAGCTGTGATGGTTAAGACCTAGGGAACCAAATGCTGGCCCAACCACTGTTATGGGGTCAGATAAGGCACAGGGGACTACATGTCACAGGGTCTCCTGGGTTCCAAGGCCCAGAGCCGGACAGATGGTGTGTAGAGAGCCCAGGTACCTGACTACCAGGCAACTGCAGGCCACCGTAAGCCTCTAGGCCCAATAGAGGTCAAGTTTATAATACCACAGGCCTCCGGGGCCACAGACACCAGCCACAGCCACCGGAGCAGCAACTGGGGACCTGATGGGTGTTGGCCGCCCTCTCCCATGCCGACTGTACTCATGGGGGGGCTGGATGGCTTCCAGATCCGGGCCGGGCTGTGTCGTGGCAGGCCGCGGTAGGCCTCACCAGGCGGGTTCGTCTGCTGCAACCGAATTGGGACAAACCTGCTCCACTCCCCTCCTCCAGGTGTGGGCAGGGTCGTAGAGACCTCCGATGCCCACCAAGGGCTCACCGCCGCCCGGATGGCAGCTGATTGCATGGGGGGATTATATCGTGGCAGGCCGCGGTAGACCCCGCCAGGCCAGGTACGGCAGCTGCCACGGAGAGAGGCCAAAATTGCTCCGCTCCCCTCCTCCAGGTACGGGCAGACCTCCGATGCCCGCTGATTGCCTGCTGCTGCTCGGATGGCGGTGGATTAGATGGAAAGGCGCCGGAGCTATGGATTATGCGGCACCACCATCTTGTACACGCTCCTTAAGTTGGGCCAAAAGTTTGTGGGACCTTTGCAGATTTCTGCTCAGATCAACCTAGTCACCTTTCGCTTAAAACATCCTGACAGTATGAAGATTCGTCCTGTTTTTCTTGTATTGCTAGTCAAACCATTTCATGAAAATCCTTTCTCTGGAAGAATTCTTCCACCTCCTCCACCTTTTGAGGTACAGGGTGAAGAAGAATATGTGGTGGAGAAGATTCTTGACTCTAGGATGTTTAGAAAAAGATTGCAATGTCTTGTCCAATGGGAAGGATATGGGCAAGAGGAGAATTCTTGGGAGCCTGAGGAAAATGTTCAGTGCTCCTAGATTAACAAAAGAATTCCACCAGAGTATTCCCCACAAGCCTGGACCTAAGATGTCCAGGAGATGTCCTGTGAGGAGGGGAGTACTGTCGGAGCCTGGGTCGGAACCTGGGCCTTCTGAGGTGAGTGGCAATATTTCTTCTTGCTGAGCCACCTGGAATGCTGGACAACGCCCTTGACAATTATTTAGATGATCCTACCTTGATCTTGTTTGTCATGAACCTTGAACCCCTTGCTCCTCCCATGAACTTCCTGATATAAGCCATGTCTCTGCACTTCCTGTTTGCTAGATTGTTGTGCTCTCCAGCCAATATCATGCTCCTTGTGGTCTCTGTTATTATCCATATTTTGCTACCACTTGTTAATGTCCCTTGGCTTGTTCTTGACTATGCTTCTGCCTGATCCCAACCTGCGACTGCTCATTACCGACCTTGGCTTGTTTACTGACCATGCTTCCGTTTGATCCTTACCTGCTTATACGCTACTGAACCTCCGCTTGCTCACCTCCTGGTGGGGTGATCCTGAGGACCATGACCTGGTGCTAACATGCAGCAAAATCCATCTCCACCATCAGGAGCTCTGGTGAACACCTGTTGGTACTTACCTACCCTGCTGGTTTTAGGTGAGCCTTTCCACTGCTATAGCAACTGGTCTTCAATCCTGACCCCTGATCATGAAAATGTTACTTAATTAACAATGGGAATTCACACCTAGGAGGCACAGAGTGGGGAAATCACACAATGGGAGGAAGACTTATCACACCTAGGCAGGATAGGCAAACAGGGGTACACATAACAAATAGCAGGAGACCCCAGTATCAGGTTGTTTTGAGCTGGTTATATTCTTCTTTTTTGAGTATTTTGAGTCACTACTCCAAAGGTCCCCCCCCCAGGTTGGGTCTGTCACAGATGAATAACAATAAAAATATTCACAAATGCAAACCTACCACAGGAGTAACATAATAAAGGAACTACATGTACCAGCAAGTTAATTAAAGACCAGCCAGGCAAAAACCAAAATCCTTCCTTGCAGTGGAGCTGCAACCACACTGCAAGTGTTAAACACTAGTTTCTATCTAGGAGAAAGGAGAAGCACTTTTCCTTGCAGTGATTGGCAAACGGCACCCCCTTACGCTGTGGCAGTGAACTGTCCCTTCCTGCCAATCTCCATCACATCATCATTATTTGAAACTCCAAAATATTGTTAATAACCATTACAAACCCCTCTATTTACTCCCAAGGCCTCATAACCAACTGCTTTATTACCAAATGGTCCTAATAAAAACATGAAACTTAAATGTATAGAAAACTTCTAAAACCTTTTTAAATCCTTTTTCCAATTTGGTCCCAAAGACAAACATTTCGTATAATAAGGAGGGAAGGGGAGATTAGAAAGAAAGTGGGTTGCAGTAGCAGGAAAGGAGGGAAGATGGGAGGAAAAAAGAAACAGGAAAAAGGAAAGAAGGGTAAGGCGAAAGAAAGAGGAAGGGAGCAGTTGCTTCTTATGGTGCTCTTACAGTGTATTTCCTATTCATATTAATGAGTTTTATTCCACTTGTAGTTCATACCTTTTGGGATAGGAGTGTCTAATTTAAAAATCCAGAAGACTTTGCCTCTACTCAGCAGAGAGAAATGGTCTCCTCCCTTAAAGGGACAATCAACGCTGTCTACCCGCTTTGTACCCTTAATGAGTTAATACTTGACCCTTAATACTTGACCCATGTTGTTCGACAAAATGTTTTGCAACATTGGTTTTTTAATTTGTTTGTATATTTGAACGATGGTCTCACATTTGATCACACAGGTTCCTAGCTGTCCTCTCCACATATTCTTTTTTGCACATTACTTTGGAAATTACATATACAGTACCATATTTAGTTTGGCAATTAACTCATTGACTAATTGTAAAACAATTTCCATTAGCATATGACCAAATCTCATTAGAATCTCCCAGAAGGGTACAACTAGAACATTTTGTGGACCCACATCTAAACATTCCCATTGTATTTAGCTATGTGTGACTCCTGGTTCCTGCAAAAGAGACATGGAGATTGGATATTGCCTAAAGATGGTGCCTTGCTTGCCACAAAATGCACCCCTTCTGACAAAATGTCTTATATACCTTCATCTCCGTATAAAATGTGTAAGTATCTATGTATAATCTGCATAACCTCAAATTCTACACTGTACTTGGCAGAGAATGTCACTGGTTGAGTTCTATTGCATATCTGTGTGTTCCATTTTTTCAATTAATGTTCCTTCAGAATATTCTCCTTTAGGGTACCTCTGGCACCCATACAAGAATTCCTTACAACAAACCCATTGTAGCTTCACTCTAGGAACTTCTCTCCCATCGTGCTATCACTTCCCTATGAAAATACTTCAAGGTGGATCAATTTCGTCTTACCCTAATACATTTGTCTTTGAGTATTGCTTTTTTACATTTGTAGGGTAACACGCAAGAGAAAATTTCCAAAGGTTGTCTTCTGATGGGCTTGTACCTGAATCTCACCATCATCAACTGTCTTTTAAGATACAATATGAATCCCTTCAGAGATCAGATCAAACATTATTCTCCATATATAAATGATTTGATCTTTATAATACAGTGAAATCTCTCAGTTGGTGACTCTTTTGGAATATTTGAACGATAATGATTGCAATCTAAAATTCACACGATATAAGCACATATATAGCAATGACTACATGAACTTGACCAGGCCCACATTCTAAGCCTTATTGTGCTTACTGTTAAAATATTCTGAATTCTAAGATCTGCTTTATAAAGCCTGGAAGGTTTTCAGAGTCCTACCCTGCTATTACCTGGCCACAGCTTGCCTGGCTGAATTGCAGCACTGTCGGACTGTCATCAGCTGCCTACCGACAGATTGGTATACGACACCCCTACATGCTGGAAATCTACTCTACATACAATGCAGTATACTGCAGAGGCTTCACCAGCAGCAGCAAGGGGTTAACCAGTACCTCTGATTATAGGATGAGGACAGGTTTTGGCAGGAACAAAAATGGTGATCCATGATAAGCCACCTACACCCTTGTTCTTCTTCTTGAACACCCATTGCACTACCTAGTAGACTGTGCACTGGAGGCAAAGTAGTATGAGAAAGAGGAGGCCTTTATTCCATTATCTTATGGACACTAGGAAGCTGTTCTTTACTTCCATTCATAATTTCTCTGACTCCTCATAGACAGTTTGTGGGGCTATAGCAGGATTAGTGAAAAATGAGTAGAAAGAGGAAAAGGGCACTTAAGCAATGCTGGCAAAAAACTGGCAGCTCTGCCCCTGTGAGAACAACAACAGATCCCCCAGCAACAACAGATCTTCCCCAGGAACAAAAGACACCCCCAGCAACAATACAATACCCCTCAGCAACAACAAGAGATCTTCCCCAGCAACAAAAGGCCCCTCCCCCAACAACAATAGAATTCCCCAGTAACAGAAGACCCCCAGCAGCAACAAAATGCCCCCCAGCAACAACAAGTACCCCAACAACAGAAAGGGATCTTCCCCAGCAACAAAAGACAAACTCCGCCAGCAACAATAAATTTCCCCAATAACAAAAGACCAAACCAGCAACAAAATACCCCCCCGCAAAAAGAAGAGTCTTTCCCAGAAACAAAAGTCCCCTCCCCCAACAACAATAGAATTCCCCAGTAACAGAAGACCCCACCAGCAACAAAATACCCCCCCAGCAACAACAGATACCCCAGCAACAGAAAGGGATCTTCCCCAGCAACAAAAGACAAACCCCGCCAGCAACAATAGATTTCCCCAATAACAAAAGACCCAACCAGCAACAAAATACCCCCAGCAACAACAGATACCCCAGCAACAACAAGAGATCTTCCCCAGCAACAAAAGACCCCTCCCCCAACAACAATAGAATTTCCCAGTAACAAAAGACCCCCCCCAGCAACAAAATCCCCCCCCCAGCAACAACAGATACCCCAGCAACAGAAAGGATCTTCCCCAGCAACAAAAGACAAACACCACCAGCAACAATAGATTTCACCAATAACAAAATACCCAACCAGCAACAAAATACCCCCACAGCAACAGTAGACCTCCCCACAGCAACAATAGATCCACCACCAGCAACAATAGGTCCGTGTCATCAACAATAGACTCCACAGTGGCCAGTATCAATAGACCCTCATGCAGCCAGCAACAAAAGAGCTCCCTCTAAACATAAGACCCCTTGAGCAACACTACACTCCCCAGTGACAATTGTTCTATCAAAAACCAGAATCAATAGATCCTCCAGCACACCCCAGCACCCCTTTCCAGTACATACATTCAGTGTTGGAGGTGCCAGAACTGCAAACCATCGTGTTCCCGTTGAAAAAAGCCCTGCTTGTGCTTGAGAAGCAGGGCAGGGAGAGTAATTCATTGGCTTGGTTTATAAAAATAATAGTTAGCGGCTGGCAAAATCATTCTCTGCTGCTAAATTCTTTTTCTGAGCAGATGTGGCCAGAGAACATTTTTAAAAATACTTTGAGATACATAATCAGTCCTTTATCTACCACAGGTACTTTTATATCTGTTGGAACCTCAAATCAGACAATGTAAATTGTAATACAACCCCTCCTATAGACATATGCACATCATCAAGTCAGGTAATCTTCTTTAAAGCTCATGAAGACATAATGAAAAAAATATTTATACATATATTTTCTAGACTTTTTTCTTTTGTCACGCTAAAACACTGTTGACATTATATAGACTAAAGCCATCCCTTACCTGCCTCACTGTGACTCAGCAGAAGTGACATTCTATATAAACCAGCAGAATAGAGCCAATGTATAGGTGAAGGAAGCAAGTTCCAGGAGACGACAGGATCAAACTGCACGAAAGGACACTTACATTGCAACAAGTAAGTATATGAGTAAATTTTTGCACCTTATCACAGAGACTGACTTGTATGGAATGGAGCAAAATAACTGTTTCTGTTTCATTTGGAGGATGAATTGCAATGGCCAACAATTCAATTTAAACAACTGTTCATTTTTATTTCGGATTCTATTTGCTCATGTTGTCATTATAACGCTTCAACATTTGGAATTGTTTTTGCATCTTGTGTAGCAGTAAGGTAGCTTCAGAACCTATAGGGTAGATGCACTATACAATTCTCCATATTGCTCCACCCAGCCAGATTTGTTGTAAAAGTACTGTTACCCTTTAGTCCTCATGCACACGGGACGTTTTTACAGCGGCTGTTTTTGGCTTTTGGTGTTTTTTCTACAGCTAGTAAACTCCCCAAAATGTTATCCTATGTGTCCATGCACACAAAGACTGTAATCACCTTTTTTTGGCAGGGGCGCTTTTTGGCTGGAAAAAAAATCCAGAACTATAGTGGGTTTCTAGAGGAGTTTTTAGCAGTAAAAATGCTCTAATGCTGAAAAAGAGTTAAACGCAGCGAGCCGGCGTTTTCAGACTTTTTTTGAGCAAAACAAATTTATTTTTTTGGTCAAAATAACACTAAAAAACACAAATGTAGAAAACATTGCAAAAAGTGGCTAAACGTTAATGCAAAAACGCTGAAAAACTTGTGTTTTTAACGTGACTTTACACTGCTAATGGTAACAGCGTTATTAAAACGCCTAGTGTGCATGGAGCCTTAAAGTAAAAATAAAATCAGTTTGTACGTTTTAATAAACTGTGTTAATTCTTGCATTATCAGAGTTCTCTTAACATTCTCTAACAGCCAATTTTTACTCCTGCTTAGACGTTGTTTAATAAATGATGTAGTTTAACTCCAGGTCTGTGATAAGCGGTGTTAGATAGCAGCGTGTTAGCACTGTGTTAGGGAGTGAAAGGAATGTGTGGAAGGTTTAGCTAGCTAAACAGCATCCATCCTGTGTATAGAAACCTATGATCCACATTACGGAATCATAGATTGTTTAAAAATAAAAAATAAACACATGTAAAAGCACATGTGCACCCTTACTAAAATTATAAAGTGTGTATATATATTCCCCTATCATCCTTCACCCTAAAGGATCATAGATTAATCCTCAGAAATTAGTTATGGGGTTAAATTAAAACTTAAAAAGCATACATACCTTTACGAAAATAATAAAGCATATATGTATATAAAAGATTTTTTTTTATATTCCCCTGCCATCCCTCCCACCCGTAGCTAACTGCATTCATCTCCAAATACATTTCTTTTTCTCATTACTCTAAGTTCACACCAGAGGCGTTCCTAGGGTTGGTGTCACCCTGTGCGTAACATGTGGTGTCACCCCTCCAGAGAGGAAGGAGCGGTGCCGGTGTAGTGGTAAAATGAGTCTCCCAGACCCGTGAAGATATGTATCCCCTGAAGCAATTGTGCATGTGTCGGTTTCAGGCCGAAGAAGCCGATCTCCGACTTTAGCACAGAGCTGCCACAGTTAACCCCTTACAGGTGCAAACTGTTGAACCTATACGGGTTAACTGATCTTGCAACCCATAGTGATCCACAGGATAAACAGGTACATTGCCATAGTATCACTGTAGTTATCACAAAGACAACACAGTAAAGTGAAGGAAAGAGATATTTGGTTCCTACCTTAGTTAACACAGTTTATTAACCACTTGCCTACCGGGCACTTATACCCCCTTATTTAACAGGGCAATTTTCAGCTTTCAGCGCTGCCGCACTTTGATTGACAATTGCGCGGTCATGCAACATTGTACCCATATGAAATTTTGATCATTTTTTTCCCACAAATAGAGCTTTCTTTTGGTGGTATTTAATCACCACTGGGCCCTTTACTTTTTGCGCTAAAAATAAAAAAATTGCAAAAAATTTGAAAAAAAAAAAAAAGTTTCTTTGTTTCTATTATAAAATTTTTCAAACAGGTAATTTTTCTCCTTCACTGATGTGCGTTGATGAGGCAGCACTGATGGGCACTGATAGGCAGCACTAAAGGGCACTGATAGACAGTACTAATGAGGTGGCACGGATAGGCAGCACTGATAGACAGCACTAATGAGGTGTCACGGATAGGCGGCACTAATATGCAGCACTGATATGCGGCACTGATAGGTGACACTGATGATGGTTACTGATAGACGGCACTGACTGGCATCGATGCTGGGCACTGACTGGTGGCACTGACTGGCAGCACTGCTGGGCTGCACTGGTGGGTGGCACTGGTGGGTGGGCACAGGTGGGTGGCACTGGTGGGCACAGGCGGGTGGGCACAGGTGGGTGGCACTGCTGGGCACAGGTAGGTGGCACTTCTGGGCACAGGTAGGTGGCACTTCTGGGCACAGGTGTGTGACACTGCAGAGTGGCACAGGTGGGTGCACTGCTGGGCACAGGTGGGTGATCTGCTGGGCACAGGTGGGCGGAGCTAGTGGGCGCACTGCTGGGCACAGGTGGACGGAACTTGCGGGTGGCACTGCTGGGCACCGATCATCAGGGCACTGATCATCAGTGCCCTGATGATTGGTGCCGATCCCCGCTCTGACAACTGCCGGTTCTCGGCAGTACTTTCCTCACGATCTGACAGCGTGAGGAAAGTGCAGCCGAGAACCGGCACTTGCATTTCCCTCTGATCAGCGTGTCATTGGACACCGCTGATCACGTGGTAAAAGGCCGCTGTGATTGGCCTTTTACCACATCACGTGATCAGCTGTGTCCGTAGGACACAGCGATCACGGAGATCGCCGGGTGCGCGCCCCCTGGGGCCCACAGGAGAGCGCGTTCTGGGAGGACGTCACATGACGTCCACTCAGAACTGGCCGGCCGCAGTGCAGCCGTCATTCGGCTATCTGCGGTCGGCAACTAGTTAAACACCTCTCTAGAGAATTACCACCCTGATTTGCTGTCATAAGGCTTAACACAACTTATCACCGATGTGACGATCGCACGTCAGACCCCAGCCCTTCTCACCATAACTCATGACCGAAGGACTAGCCAATCTAAAAACGCAATGTCATGCGCGTAACAATGCCATGCCCAGCTGCTCCCTGCACAACGATTTTCCAGCTAATGGACCACAAATGTACCGGCAGCCTGAGCGCGATTGTTACTGGGTCAGGTTAATTATGCAATTAACCCTTCACACTGCCACCACCTTCTTTTTATACAGAGAAAGAGGAAACTCGGCAATATCAGCAATAACACTAGGATGGTTGAAATAAACGTCTGTATACCACTGTCACCACAGACAGGTTATACAGAGGGTTAAACACACATAGTAGCGCTCTTTAGCGGCAGGAATTCGTAAATTGCATTAAGGAGCTTTAGAAACAGTTCAACACTTTCAAAAAGTAAGATTTATTACTAAAAGGTCAAAAGGGTGCAATAAAAATATTTACAGAAAAAAGATGTAACCAATATATATAAATATACAGAGAACAACAGCACAGCAAAAAGATAACAGAAAGAAAGTTAGGTAGATAAGTACTTGCCAAAAAGTCATGGGTTAAGCAGATCAAGTTTCAGAGCAAAAGGGCACCATCTCCCGAGTTGGTTCTGATGTTAAAAGGGAGATTTCTTCAACTTCCACTCTTAGGCCTGACAGCCTATTTTGTATTCCCCCAGAAGGGGGTGTTTCTGGAGCTAAGCACCAATGCCTCATTTGGGGAGGGGTGTCTGGGTGGAAACCCAAACTAGAACCAAAATATCTCCTAGCTCATATTTTGGCTCATACCTCTTCCTAATAAGCAGACGCATCTGCCTAACAGTTAGATATGAAATATAAAATACAGACTTGAATGGTTCAAGAGATGTCATTTTCTGCTTTCTTATATATTCCAGCCAAAGAGAACGACATATCAAACTGTTTGTCTTCTCGTGGCTAATCTGAAGATATGCCTGGTTTTTATGTATTTGCCATATTCCAAGATATGAGACATAGGGGAAAAATGAATTTAAAAGTGTTATCTAGTTTTTTACTCCTCTGGAATGTCTTTGAACTCAGGGGAAGGCTTGGGTTATCCTTTTCCGATGTGCCAGATTGCACAGGTTCTTTAGACAGCGAGGCCCCAGCTCGGAGCCCCCTGCTGTGCTCTGGCCTCCTGTGACACTCCTCATCACTCAGGCCACATGTCACTGTAAATGAACAGAGAGGGAGGGGGGATGATGGGACAACATGGGGAATTCTTAACAAAATGGAGGGTTGGAGCAAAATGGTTGAACCACATCCATCTCTGTGTGCACGCTTGCTACAACCCACTTAACACAGTTTATTAAACGTACACCTTATTCTAGTGCATCAAAACAAAAGATTTGCAGGTTTGTTTTCTTTGTAAGCAGCCACAAACTGAGTAGAAAAGTTTGGCCCTGCCAGCATGCTGTAAAGAAGGACCCATTGCTTGCAGTATGTGAAAGCAGTGGTCTCTCTGCTGAGGTCCAACATGGCCACTTCCCAATTAGATTTATAGCTCTGCAATCAGCAAAACTCACTTTCCCTGCTGATTGGAGAGCTCAGAAATCAGCAGCAAGATATTTACTTTCAGACAGAGAGAAATGTTCCTTCTCTACAGCATGCTGGCAGTGGACAGGCTTTTCTACTGAAAAAGTTTTTTATTTATTGATTTATTTTTACTTGGAGTGTGGGGTTTATTCTAAAGTTGGCTATACACTAGTAGAATTTTGAGAAACATTTGGGAGCTTCTGGTGCCGCTTGAGGTTGGTTGTGAATAGTAATCTCCCTGCCGGCAGAGTAGAAAGAAGGGAACAGTGTCCCAAGTTACTTCAGAGACTTGGTAGTGTATTCATTCAGCCACTCCTCTGGCCATGTCCGCTGACGCACTTCGCCCCATCAATAGAGGATTGGTCATAGAGGTAACGCATTTTGCTCTGCCCATAATAGGGGGCTTGGTCACAGAAGCCTCTGTTGACCAAGCCCCCTATGGGTGGGGCAAAACGCATCATAGGGCATGGCTGGAGTGGCAGCTGAGGTCATCCATCACACAGCGTCGTTCTCTGACTCCTGGCAATCGATCTGAGCAGTGTTCACCCCCATATACACTAGTAGAATTTTGTTTGAAACTTTTTTTTGATTTTCTAATCATTAGTGGGGTAAAATCGACATTTGTCTTCGACAGCAATGACAAGAAAATTCAAAGGCGCGGGATGGAAAATGTTTTTTGAACATTTCTAAAAGTGACTGCTGTTTTTTGCTTGGGAGTCCAGAGTAGATGGTTTAAAGGCAAATTTGTTCTTATTATATTTTGCATCAAATTTAACAGTACAAAGCATGAGAAATAATGATACAATGGACAAGTAAATGGACAGAAAAACATCACAGGCATGGCTATGATTCATCTGGATGAATGAAAAGGATTCCAAACAATAGCAAGATGGAAGAATCAATAACGCATATTACGGAGATATGAAAAAACATAGTTTCAAGGGGAGCATTCCCAGGCGAGATGTATGGAACAAAATGAGATAACTCTGTATAACCAAGAGTATAAACCCAAACAGTGAAAAAAGAAAAAAAAAATCGAAAGAAAAGAGAAAAAAAAGAAACCAGTTGTAAAGATAATGAAGGAGAAGAAGAGCGTGTCAGGAGACGGAAACAGAAAAAAGCAGAGTCAAGTTGTCCCCCCACCAGTATTCCATTGGAGTGACCCTGCCGCCCACACCCTGGTACGGGCCGCGGGGCCAAACCGGTGAACTTGCCAAATTGAAAATGAATCAGGGGAGCAAGGCTCAACTCCATTAAGGCACGACAGGGGAACACAAATATCGGAGAGTCGAAGAGGAGGAGAAATGGAGCCAGACCGACCACAGTAACTTATGTTTATCATAGGTATCATTGGCAAACGCAAGCATTTCCTCCATACGCATAGTATCGGAGTAGAATGTTTAAAGCAAATGTTTTTTGAAGTACTTTCTGACATCAATCATGACAATTTTCCTATGAATGTTTGTAAGAACATTTGTATGAAAATCTACTAGTGTATGGCCAGCTTTAGACATAGTTCCAAGCAGTGTTAAAGTAGTTCTAAAGGATTTTTACATTAATTCATTCCTTGCATTGAGCTAAAAAACCTTCCACTGTATGTTCTCCCCCTCCTGTATCGATTCAGTGCTTTACCCTGCTGCAGGTCTTCTCTCCTCTCTTTCTGATCTCACAGTCATTGCTGAAAACAGTGGGGGCCATTGGCTGCTGCTGTTGTTAGTCAAATCCAGTGAGCAGAGAGCAGGAGTGTGACCTAGCCGCACTGTGTGTGTCTACGGACACACACTGCCTGGCTCGGGAGCGAGCCCCCATGTCTGACCCAATAGCCAGAGACTTGCTGTGAAGGCAGAAAGAAGAGAAGCCAAGAGCTGCAGCTGGGGACCCCAGAAGAGGAGGTTTGTGGCAGCTCTGTGCAAGGCCATTACACAGAACACGTACGTATTTACCTGTTTATTATTTTAATGATAACAAAATAGACTTTACAGTCACTTTAACATTGAATATATAAATTGGCTTAAGTCAACCTAAATTAACTGATATTCTACTCTTTCCCCCTAGTGCCTGGATTTACACTTACCTACTTCCCAGTCAGAGGTAAGTGCCCCATGATTTTTTTCATTACTGTTCATGAACTGAAATTTGAAACACTGTGTGATGTCATCACTAGGTGGAGTTGTTGGTGGATGGGACTTTGAGTTCACTCGTTTGTTCGCCTCCAAGTTTTAGTGTCTTATGAAAGATGAAAGGTCGACCATAAAATATTGTTGTTTGGTTTACCTCTGCTGCAAGACCAGTGAGTGCCTCTATACCTGTTTTGGACTAAATGCAGAAAACTCCTTATATTCGTGGAAACAAAAATATTTTATGCAAATTATTAAAGTGTATGTCTGGGCAAAATTACAAAAAAAAAATCTTCATATTTTATTTTATATATAAAACAACCACTGTTTGGGAATTCATGAAAACAAATGAGCAAGAGTAATACACTTTTGTCACCATGCACCTAACCCACTAAGAACTGGTTCACACTACTGCGGGTGATTACGGGAATTGCACCTGTTTCCACTCTCTGTCATTTATTTATTTCAGGTACTTATATAGCGCTGTCAATTTTATGCAGCACTTTACATATATATTGTACATTCACATCAGTCCCTAACCTTCAAGGGGTGTACAATCTAAGGTCTCTAACCTAACTCACATTCATACACTAGGGCCAATTTAGACAGGATCCAATTAACATACCAGCATGTCTTTGGAGTGTGGGAGGAAAACCATGCAGGCACAGGGAGAACATGCAAACTCCAGGCAGGTGGTGCCATGGCTGGGATTTGAACCAACAACCCTAGTACTGCCAGGCGGAAGTGCTAACCATTTAGCCACTGTGCTGCCCGTGCACCCCCATGCATCTAAAGCTGCAGTGTGTTTATGACTGCGGGAACCTCAGGAAAATGGCATGGTGCAAAAGCTGCTTTGTTTTAAAAATGGTATATAATCAATAGAGAAGATGGGACTTTCAGGGTGCATAGACATGAATACCACACATTAAAAGTTAAATGATTTTTATTTTGTATTTTGGTAAAAAAAACATAAGAAAGGAAAAAATACAAAAACATAAAAACAATTTTAAATCTAAGAATACCAACTGAGATTCAAACTTGGTTAGGTTAATGTAGTATACTCCCTACATGTTTCACCCTCATGGGCTTCTTCAGGGGAGATTTTTTGAGGAAATTTTTACCGCCAAGGCAGTCCTGGATGTGAAAGCTCATGGAGCTAGAAGAAAATGACCTAAAAATTCTTAATTGGCCTTTACGTCCAAAACAGTTGTAGAGGATATAATGGGCATCAGATATCTGTTAAATGCTTTAGGATATATAGGTATAACCTAACAAAGATCTATTTGACCTATATGTTTAAAACCATAAGAGAGGAAACAATGGACACCAAACATCCATCTATGGAAATTGAAGAGAAATATAGAAATATGTTCTGTCTAGAGGTCTAATCTGCTTAAAATGTCCAAATAAGGTTGAAGAATATAATGGGCATGAAATATCCATCCAAGCATAATGGGATTAGGTTGAAAGATATAATGGGCATCATATATCCATCTGTTAAATATTGCAATTCAAGTAGCAAGGAAAACGTAGGGAAAAAGGATTTTAATTGAGGATCAATTTTCAATTCCACCACCAGATATCAGCAAAGGACAAAAGTCCAGACGATATTAGCTCCATTCAGATCCAAAACAGCCTCCAAGATACTCAGTGTGCACTGGTGATTAGCAGAAAGTCACTCCCGTTCAGATTAACTTTGCAAACTGATATAGCCAAACTGATTTTTCTTCAGATCAGAAACAGGTAGGAATCTGCAAAAGAGTTTGTTAAAATCCTTGCAAAGTACAATGAGCACCCAGAGGGGATTGTTTTTGTCTCAAAATAAACAGACCACCTGTCTGTTTACAGCCAACTGCCATTCAATCCACTGGAAGAGGAACAGATTCCAATCCATCTGTTTTTGGTGGATTGGATGTAGGTTGGACGTCTGTTTACATCCTTCACTCCATAGAGGAAAATGGATGTTCTGATTGGGAATTGACAGGCGGATCTGATTGGAATGTCCATGTGAAAGGGACCTTAAAGATTCACCTCAATGATGATCTCTCTGTTGATTTCTTTCAACAGAGTTTTCCTATTTGTGTTTCTTGTGAAATGATATGCCTGTTCCATTGCTTCCCTACTGTAACCTCTATGGTAAAATCTTTTTCCTATCGTGAACCTTCACATTCAATAAGCTCTAGAGAAAATTCCTTTGCAAAGTGAGCAGCCTAATTGCTTTTGGTAAACCCTTTTTTTAATTATACAGTAGAACAGCCTTTCTCAACCTTGAGGTTCTTCAGGGGTGCCTTGGCAAAATGTCAAATTGCCCAAAACTTGCATACAAGCCAACGGGTGGAACAAGCCTGCCTTTTAGTTACACAAGGCCACAGGTTTTCATTGTGCACCATTACGACCTTCTAGCCACTGGCGTCCTAACAACCAATGACATCATTAGTTGATAAGGAGGATGTTGGTTGCATGCACAGCATGTTGGTTTGACCCTCCCCTGCCCTCTCCATCAGTGCTGGGGTCACATTACCCCAGTGATGGAGAAAAATGGAGGGAGAAGAGAGACTGGAATACTAGTCGGTACCAGTGTGCAAAAGTGTATTTGCTTTGGTAGAATAAATCGCCTCTAATGGGTGTCCTACATGTGTGGATGTTGCTGCAGTATATAGAACTATTAGAATAGTTTTTCACATTTGAATTAGAATGGGGGTGCCCTTTTAAAATTATGGAAAGTATTGTGGCACCCTGTTTTAGAATGCCTCAAGACTGTACATAATGTTAAAGGGTGCCCTGACTGACAAAAGGTTACGAAACACTGCAGTAGAAAGCTGTAATGACCAGTGTGTCCCTTTTTAAATATTATTTTTTATTAACAAGTTCCCTCTTGTTTTGATTGATATCTCTTATCATAATGAAACCACAATATATGCTTTATCTTCTTTATGATTTTCAGTTGCCTGTAATAAATAGTTTTTAGCAGGTATTTTGCCTTTGGTTTTCAGTAAGGGTGGAAAATGCATAGCCTTGAGTTACTGAGATATCAATACAACAAATGATAGCACTTGATAGAATACAAGTGTCTGTTGCTTTGAATATCATCAAACGCTCATTATGCTGTGTGTTTATGTCTCCCCTTGCCCGCGTCTCCTCACCTCTATGATTAAGTGAAGTCTGGTGGGTGAAAGGAGTGCAGTCAGAATTTTCTTTTGTATTTGTGCAGTCTGTGGAGCATAGGATGAGCCTCTGCTGGTGTACAGTACCCAACCTTATATAAAGTGGCCTGATTTGGGGCTTGGTAGCAGCATACACCAAATTGTTTGCAATTTTTGATTTCAGTTGAGGATGGAGAGATATTTTCACAGCAGCTTTAGGCATGAGAGAGAAGACAAATTAGACATTTTTAGCAAAATACATATTGTAATTATATCCCCTCTTAAGTGATTCTAAAGGCTTTTTTTTTTAAATAACAAACATCTCTATACTTACCTACTGTGTGTAGTGGTTTTGCACAGAGCAGCCCAGATCCACCTCTTCTCAGGTCTACCACAGGCGCTCCTGGCCCCTCCCTTCTGCCACGTGCCTCCATATACAATTGTGTCCATTCACACAAGGAGCAGCGGCTTGGCCTCACCCCTTTCTCTTCTCATTGGCTCACTGGATGTGATTGACAGCAGTGGGAGCCAATGGCTCCAGCTTCTGTGTCAGCCAATGAGGAGAGGGAGTCCAGCCCACCGCTGGAACGAGAGGGGGCTTAGGTGAGTATTAGGGGGGATTGGGGGGGTGCTGCACAGAGAAGGTTCTTACCTTCATGCATAGGTAAAAAACCTTCAGTCTCTACAAGCAATTTAAGTGCCTCTTCTCCAGAGTAAATAAATGTAATCTATGTAATCGATCCTCATAGCTGAGGTCCTCCATCATCCTATTAATTTTGTTGCTTTTTGCTATGCACTTTCTAATTCACCAATGTCTTTGCTGAGGTTTGGTGACAAAATCTAAATGGCAGATTCAAGATGAAGTCAAACAAGTGTTTTATAAAGAGATGGGTTTCTTGATTTAATTTTTTCAGTACCTGCTGATAAGACAAATATAGTTATTTGCACAAATTAAACTTTCCAAAGTTACTTTACACTTCCCTGTTGATCTCATCTCCAGGTAGAGCTGAGCCCATCCGGCTGTTGCTGGCTGATCAAGGAGCCTCCTGGACAGAGAAGGAAGTTCAGATCGGTGATTGGTTTGCTGGAAAATGTGAACTGAAGAAGACTGCAGTGAGTGATACATTTTAATCAGAAATTCTTGATGTATTTTCATTCTCCAGCTTTAAAGGAAATTATGAGAAGAATTATGTGAGAAGTCATTGTTGAGATGGTTTTTGAAGGTGCAAGCCCAGGGCCTTCATCCTGGATCCACTACTTAAGTCAATGACCTGAAATAGGAGTTTGGATGACTCTGTCTGCATATTTATTCCAGGTCTGTAACTTCGTATGTGAAAAAGCAAAATTGGGAGCATGAAATTGTCCAATATGTCTTGATATACTGATGCCTTAAGAGTTCCCTTCACTGCAACTAAGGGGCCAAGCCCAACCCCTGCATAACAACCCCACACCATAAGCCCCCATCCACCAAACTTTACACTTGGCACAATGCAGTCAGGAAAGTACCATTCTCCTGACAGCTGCCAAACCCAGACATGCCCATTGGATCGCCAGACAGCGAAGTGTGATTTGTCACTCCAGAGGACACGTCTCCACTGCTCTAAAGTCCAGGGGTGGCGTGCTTTACACCACTGCATCCCATGCTTTGCATTGCACTTGGTGACGTAAGGCTTGGCTTGGCGATGAAAACCCATTCCATGAAGCTCTCTACACACTGTTGTTGTGCTAATCTGAAAGCCACATGAAGTTTAGAGGTCTTTAGCTATTGACCCTGAAGACAGTTAGCAACTTCTTCACACTGTTTGCTTCAGCATACTAGTACACTATGACATACTTACCTGCAGATGGATCACTCCAGCGCCACGCTGATAAAGCTTTCCCTGGTTTCCGGCAGCTTCCTTCTTTGCCCAGTCTTACTTACAAGTTCCCGATCTTCAGACACTTGAATGGCCAGGCCATGGGTGACATCACTCCCATGCATGAGCGCGGAAGTCACATTGCCGCGGCATTTAGCGTGGTCCGTAAATGTGGTCTGAGCTGCGCATGTACAGCTCAGAGCACATTACATGCTGACAGGCAGGGGGGTGAATTTATGACAGAAGAGACCACTAGGGTCTCTTCTGTTGAAAAGAACCCCTGCCCGTCAGCGGATTTTCCATTCCAGGACTTTACTACTACTTTAACATATCATCACAGGATGCTGCATTAGGTGAACTTCACTGGCAATAGGTTTTTATAGGACTTTGCAGGGGGAGCACGAGAAAACTATAAGTGTAGATGCTTTCAGTGCTTTTCTTTCAGTGGGAGCCATTATTATTATTATTATTATACAGGATTTATATAATGGGAGACAATACAGCAACAATACATTTCAATACAAGAGGGTTAGTATATTTATTTTAAGTCTATTGCTGTTTCACTAAGTACAGGGCAATGGTTTCTACTAAGGTTTTGGCAGGGTATTTGTTTCAACAGAAGGAATGAAGATCTGAGGAATGTATTATTTTAAAATTCCAGATCAAAGCTTTATATAGGTCTTTCACCTTCTTGTACTGGTCTAGAGTTAGAACGGATGTGCTGGATCTTATTGTAGAGGTTTAAATCCAACCTTTTTATGGACTGTTGCAGTAACAGTTGGACAGCAACTGGAAACTGAATGATTGCATTTGGCAATGCGTGTGTTTCTTTTAGACGGTTTAAATGATCACCCACTCTCATTTTCACATACTGTATAAAAGTGCTTGTCTAAAAATCTATAGTGCTACTCAAATCTGTTCAGTAAAAACACCCTTACTGGCATTTAGGACACTGTCATTGAACAGGGCACAGCAATTGAATGAGGCTTAGTCCCACTGTGACACTGTAATAAACCTGGATCACACAAGTTTAGAGATTAGGCTGTTCTGTCCGATAAAAGTAATTGCAGCCACCTTATTGTGGCCTCTATTTATGACTTTACCTTAAGGCTCCATGCACACTGGGCGTTTTAATAATGCTGGTAACGTTCGTTGTGTAAAGTCACGTTAAAAACGTGAGTGTTTCAGCGTTTTTGCATTAGTGTTTAGCCGTGTTTTTTTGTGTTTTAGCATTATTTAGCATTTTTTTAAATCTTTCTTACTCAAAGTCCAAAAACGCCAGTTTGCCTCATTTAACCACATTTTTCAGCATTAGAGTTCTTTTACAGCTAAAAAACTCCTCTAGATACCCACTAGTTTTGGGTTTTTTTCCAGCCAAAAAAACGATGATTACAGTCTATGTGTGCATGGACACATAAGATAACATGCTAGGGAGTTTACTGGCTGTAGAAAAAAATGCCAAAAGCCAAAAACAGCCGCTGTAAAAATGTCCAGTGTGCATGAGGACTTAAAGTTTAAAGTGGCTAACACCTTCCTGTGAATCTCCGCATAGGCTTCAGATAAGTGCCAGATATAGCAGTTTTGTGACTGAAGCAGGCGTGTTTTAGGCAGTGGAAGATCTAAAAACTTTTTTCAATTGCTATTGTTTAATTACTCAAAATAAGATGTTTCTGGAAGTTGTGTGTGATCCCCTTCCTGCTGCTTGTCCTAATTACTTGAATAAGTATGCTTGTGGAAGATAGGCATACGTGTTTAGTGGCCAGTGGAAATTCATTATGGTGATTCTGGCAGCGCATGGTAGAAAAGGCTCTTATGGGCCAATGCCTGGTCCTGCTTCAGGCACTTTTTGATCATGGGGAAACTGACATCTGGTTCCCGCTCAGGAACTCGGGAAGCGACTCCTGTGCTGGCAAACATTGTTTCCTAGTTCATTTATTAATGTGTTGTAATATTATTGTTACAATGTATTTACACTAGTTCTTTTATGCGCTAATGAAAATTTAAAAAATGTATAAAAGTTATTCAATGACCTACTAAGTCTTTATAGAACCTAATTAGACCTACAGTGGGGCAAAAAAGTATTTAGTCAGCCACCAATTGTGCAAGTTCTCCCACTTAAAAATATGAGAGAGGCCTGTAATTGGCATCATAGGTAGACCTCAACTATGAGAGACAAAATGAGAAAAAAATCCAGACAATCACATTGGCTGATTTGGAAAGAATTTATTTGCAAATTATGGTGGAAAATAAGTATTTGGTCAATATCAAAAGTTCATCTCAATACTTTGTTATATATCCTTTTTTGGCATTGACAGAGCTCAAACGTTTCCTGTAAGTCTTCGTTTCTGTTATTGAGATTAAATAACTCTATCTGAATATAAAGTATACACTAACAAACCAATATCATCTTCTTAGAAAAAGTACACCCCTTTCTAAATAAAGTTAAAATATCAATTGTTGAACCTTTCTGTTAGATTCATGTGAAAAATGTATTATATGAGTTTCTATGTGTTTCTACTCCTCCTTAGTATATTTTATGCATGTCTGAACCTGGAAACCTTATCTCTCCTTCCACAGTTGGAATTTCCCTGCATTGTGCTGTGTAACTTATGCCACAAAATGGCATGAAGTAGTGATAAGGGCAGGCATGTAGTTGGTGAGGCTTCTGCTAATGACTTGCATATTAGCTGCTCTCCGTTTGGATATGTAAATAAAAATGTGAATTGGTATAAGTCATTTCAGCACCTTCTTCTTGCTAAACTCCTGTTTTGACTGCAATACTTTTGAGTTCCCTAATCGCTGTAATATTCACCTTTAATCTGCTGCCCCCAAAGTACTTTCTTTTTGCTATAATGTTAGTCTTCTGGATAGCCTGGAAGACTGAGGACAGACTGTTAGTACAGGGTGTCATAGGGCTGCCCACTGAGAGGGTGTTAATACAGCAAATGCGG